>NC_069506.1:96209565-96214565 GCF_027579735.1 Bombina bombina
TTTTTACAAAAACCTCTCCAGATGGGCTATATAAATGGATATTCTACAAAACAATTATGCAAAGAAAATCTAGTGTGTAGTGTCCCTTTTAAATAGTTAATAGGGTCTGTTCACAGTAGTACAAGACTGAAATAGCCAATGTGGGGGTTATACTTCTATGCATTTGAAGATATTATTACATAATTTTTCTCCTATATTGTAATGATGAACTTTGAAGATAATAGATATGATGCATTTTTTTTTAAAGACTTAAAATATAGCTCTTAGAATCAGATCACCAACTTGACTATACAGGGGTTTTCTTAAAAGACATATAGGTTGAAGTTGGTTCAAGTTGGCTTTGTGATAAAACCAACCAAATTGCTAGTATAAATATGGCAAGGTGGCTATCCAAAAAAAACACCAAATTGTAATAGACTTTAGACTGTGAAGTGATATATTCTCACAAAATAAACCATGATTGAGAGTTTATGGGGAAAAACAGCATTAATTATGTGTAACATCCTCAGCCTTAAAGGGACAGTCTAATCAAAATTAAACTTTCATGATTTTAAACAACTTTCCGATTTACTTTTATCATCACATTTTGTTTTGTTCTCTTGGTATTCTTTGCTGAAAGCTAAACATATGTAGACTCATATGATAATTTCTAAGCCCTTGAAGGCTGCCTCTTGTCTCGGTGCATTTTGACAGTTTTTCACAGCTAGAGAGCGTTAGTTCAAGTCTGCCATATAGACAAATGTAGAGTTATTTATGAGCCATCACTGATTGGCTAAAATGCAAGTTTGTCAAACAAATTGAGATAAGGGGGGCAGTCTGCATGGGCTTAGATACAAGGTAATTACAGAGGTAAAAAATATATTAATAAAACAGTGTTGGTTGTGCAAAAATTGGGAAATGGGTAATAAAGGGATTATCTATCTTTTTAAACAATACAAATTCTGGAGTAGACTATCCCTTTAATCCCTTCAATTTTGCAATAAAATATATTTTATTTATATTTTAATCTGCAATATGAAAAGAGGAGAACCTATAGTTTTACAAATATAAGCAAAAGTTATTAATTTCACCAACATTGGTGTTAGTATTAATTATTGTTTTTTTAATAATATGTAATATACAGTAAAATAAAAATCTCTTCAGCACATATACTTTGATATACTGATTATGCTTTTTGTAAAAAGAAAAATTAAATGACCACCTATGTTTGTCGTTCATACAGACGTAAGCTCTGTGAATGCTGCGTCACCTTGGTGCATGCGCAGTAAATGCTGGTAACGACACTGACACTAATTTATAGTGTCCATGTTCTCAGTGATCCTACACCCAAATATGATGAGCTTACAGGAATATGCAGCCACACAATTATTTTTCCTCTTTAGAAAATGGGCATATTCAACATTTATTTTTTATTGTTATTTGACTACAGTGTGTTGCATATTCCAGCTTTCAGTTTGTAACCACATTTAATGCATGTTTATACAGTATGTGTGGTCTATTTATAACTCTATGGGCTGGGAGTTTGGGGCACACTTTGTGCTGTCAATATGAGAATTTATAGCCTAATTTATAGCCTCCTGTGACACATCATTATACGTGCAATCTGTCTGTGAGCAGAACATTTGGGGCATTTTTGAGAAATCTTTGCCTAGGGGTCCCACAAAATGTGTATCCTTATGCCCAAAGTACTCTCTACTTGCTGTGCATGAATTCTTGTTTAATCAACAGGTTTCTGCTTCTTTACTAGAATGTGGTAACTACTACATTTAAAGAAGTAATTACTCTTATGGAATAATTAGTGTTTACGTTGATTAGATTGTCACTTTACAACCTGAGTGTGTGTGTGGGAGAGAGAGAAAAAAAAGGGATGCTTTCTGTTTCCCTGTTGTGCACTGAACTTTCAGATCTTTATCATGCGGATGAGTGTGTCAGCTTTCACTTTGATCATTGTTACAACCCAAAAACAAATAAAGGATCAGTGTATTTGGGAGGGGAAGGAGGGGATCTTTCTTGCCAGGATCATTATCCAGGTCGTAGGTTCTAAGCCCTAGTGACACAGCTTCCAGGCACTAAATCTTATAACATATCAGTTTTTGTTCCTCTGGGAACATGTGGTAATATGGTAATAAGTTTTTTTTTTTTGTTTATTGTTCTCCTATCTTTCAAATGATTCATATACAAGTGGTACTGAAACACATTAAAGGGACAGGTTACCCATATGCTAAAGCACTTGAAAGTGCTGAGTTCACACTTTGTTTTAGTGTTATCTTGCGGGATTTTACCATAATCTTGCAAGATTCCATTTTACCTGATGGAGTAAATTAATTGTTTACAAATAGCTCATTTGCCTTTATATTGGCATTTGAAATAGCTGATTTAGCCTGTAGAATCTCTTCCTATAATGAAAGTTTCTATACCTAGGTATAGGCTATCGCAAAACTATGTAAACACAGTCAGCAGAAGAAATTACACTCACAGTGGGAGGTGGAAGAGATAAAGTGCTAAATGTTAATTTTTAATTGTTCTTTCTAAGAGGTTGATTTATCAAGCTGCAGTGGACAGGGGTGCATATATTCGCCTGGCAGAATTCATCATTGAACACGAGCGCTATTTTGCGCTTGAGTGCAATCCTGCCCGCACACAGCCAATTACGCGCGTGCAGGAGCCACCTAAGAGTTGGCGAAAGGGTAGGGAAGCAGCGGTCTGATGACCGCTGCTTGTTAAATACTGCGTGCAGGTTCTCTTGTGAGAACCTGCAGTCGTAGGCAGGCGAAAGCCTGCCGAGAAAGATGAGAAATCGACCCCTAAGTATTGTACAGAGATGAGAAAGGGAAGCATTTGGTTGATAAGATAGCAACATCTGATCTGTCTGCAAACTTAGCCTATTTTGATGGGCTGTGGTGTAAAAGAGCAAATCCAGCTATTTATTTTACAAAAAGAAGCATAAAAGCAATTTCTCATACTTTTTATACGCTGCCGCTGGTAAAACAAGTTAATGGGAACACATTCAGGGAAAAACTATTTTACAGTGAACTGTCCCTGGAGGGGAAAAAAGTTTCTGTAACTCCTCAATCCAGCTATCCATTTTTTTGTATGGATATGTCACCCTCTGCCTTACAGTTCCCACTATCTATAAAAATCCATTTTCAGTATTCTTATTTGAATTCAGAGACAGTACCAATTGTTTTAATATTTATAAATGTTCTTAGAAATTATTGTTTGACATAAATACATTTCAGGTTTTCTTTTGTACTGCGCAATTATTTGAATAATGTCACTGCTGAAAGCTGTTATTACTGTACAAGTTAACAATAGTTTGTTAGTATGAGAAAGAAATGTATTTCCAATATTTATATGTGAATGTACGTAAGTGAGTATGTATATGTGTGTGTGTGTGTGTATGTAAATATGTATGTATAAGTGTGTGTGAATGCAAGTATGTTAAAGTGTGTGTGTAAGTATGTATATGTGTGTGTATGTATGTGTAAGTATGTATAAGTGTGTGCGTGCGTGTGGGTATGCAAGTATGTATGTATAAGTTTGTGTATGTAAGTATGTATAAGTAAGTGTCTGTGTGTGTGGGTATGCAAGTATGTATGTGAACTTAAGTATAATTTAAATCCAGATATTTATATGTGAATGTACGTAAGTGAGTATGTATGTGTGTGTGTGTGTATGTATGTAAATATGTATGTATAAGTGTGTGTGAATGCAAGTATGTTAAAGTGTGTGTGTAAGTATGTATAAGTGTGTATATGTGTGTGTATGTATGTGTAAGTATGTATAAGTGTGTGCGTGCGTGTGGGTATGCAAGTATGTATGTATAAGTTTGTGTATGTAAGTATGTATAAGTAAGTGTCTGTGTGTGTGGGTATGCAAGTATGTATGTGAACTTAAGTATAATTTAAATCCAGATAGTGATGTGTTCTTATATATATATATATATATATATATATAAAACTTTACACAAGGTTCTAAATAGTGTATAAAACCAGATTGTTTGTTTTATTTCCTGTTCTAATTCAGTCGATAATTTTTCTCAATTTGATTCCTTGTTTAAAAATCTAGCTGCTTCTTCTGATTAACTCACTACCACCCATGGGAATAGAAATGGATGTTTGTTGTTGTTTTTTTTTTTTTTTTTTTTTGTATAATTGCGCTCCGATTGTAAACAATAATGGAAACAAAAAGACAAAAAAAAAGAAACACATAGGGCTATATACATAGAATACTCAGACACATGCACGAACCTGAATCTACCCATACTCTCATAGAAGCCATAGTTTTAACTAAAGATATCAGGAGATAGATGGATATTTAACAATCGAATTGAATTAGAAGTGTTTCTTCAAATCATGTCTATTTAATTGTTTGCCAGTTAAAACTCTGTCAGTGATTACTGAAGATCTGTGTTGTGGCTTCTACCCCATCGTGGCGAGAAATTTCATAGGTAGATGTGAATTGTGAGCACACTGCCAGAACGACGATGCATGTGAAATCCTATTGACACCATCTTGTTACACTTTGTTGTCTGCAGCAAAGTCAAAGCTGGTTAAAGAAGACACTTTCTTCTGGTGTTTACCATCCTACTGTGCCATCACTCTGTGCTCCCTCGCAGCGCATTTCCTATCCTGTGGCTTTTTTTGCATTGCTGCCCTTCATTAGCACGTGCACATGGATTACATTTCAGCTTGAGGAATGGGAACAGAAATTGTACAATAGAACATTTTGGGAAAATATTCCATGAAGTTTCAGCCTCTCGTGGTCACATAGGGAGTGCTGTAGTTTTCAGAATTAAAGGACCAGTAAATACAGTAGATTTGCACTATCAACTAATGAATAGACAATGCAACAACACTTAGGGGCCGATTTATCAAGGGCCTAATGACCCCTGATGTCTTAAGACTGCTGCTCCATAACTGGTCCGCTGCCTCTGAGGCTGCGGTCTGCAATTCGCCCAATCCTATACGATCGGCTGATTGACACCGACTGCTAGCGGC
>NC_069506.1:96219565-96239565 GCF_027579735.1 Bombina bombina
CCGATTGAAGTCATCATCCAGGCGGCATCTTCTATGGTCTTCCATCCGGAGCGAAGCGGCAGGATCCTGAAGACCTCCAGCGCGGAACATCCATCCGGACCGACGACTGAACGACGAATGACTGTTCCTTTAAGGGACGTCATCCAAGATGGCGTCCCTCAAATTCCGATTGGCTGATAGGATTCTATCAGCCAATCGGAATTAAGGTAGGAAAATTCTGATTGGCTGATGGAATCAGCCAATCAGAATCAAGTTCAATCCGATTGGCTGATCCAATCAGATTGAGCTCGCATTCTATTGGCTGATCGGAACAGCCAATAGAATGCGAGTTCAATCTGATCAGCCAATCAGAAAATTCCTACCTTAATTCCGATTGGCTGATAGAATCCTATCAGCCAATCGGAATTCGAGGGACGCCATCTTGGATGACGTCCCTTAAAGGAACCGTCATTAGTCGGGAGACAACGGAAGAAGAGGATGGATCCGCGTCGCCTGCTTCAAGATGGACCCTCTCCGCACCGGATGGAAGAAGATCGAAGATGCCGCTTGGAGAAGATGTTTGCCGGTCCGGATGTCCTCTTCTTGCCGGATAGGAGGAAGACTTTGGAGCCTCTTCTGGACCTCTTCAGCACCGGATGATGGATCGCCAACCCCCGCTTGGGTTGGATGAAGATGTTGGAGCCAGGGACGGATCGGTGATACCTGGATGGTGAAGACAAGGTAGGAAGATCTTCAGGGGCTTAGTGTTAGGTTTATTTAAGGGGGGTTTGGGTTAGATTAGGGGTATGTGGGTGGTGGGTTGTAATGTTGGGGGGGGGGTATTGTATTTATTCTTTTACAGGCAAAAGAGCTGAAATTCTTGGGGCATGCCCCGCAAAGGGCCCTGTTCAGGGCTGGTAAGGTAAAAGAGCTTGTAACTTTTTTAATTTAGAATAGGGTAGGGAATTTTTTATTTTGGGGGGGCTTTGTTATTTTATTAGGGGGCCTTTAGAGTAGGTGTAATTAGTTTAAAATTGTTGTAATATTTTTCTTATGTTTGTAAATATTTTTTTATTTTTTGTAACTTAGTTCTTTTTTATTTTTTGTACTTTAGCTAGTTTATTTAATTGTATTTATTTGTAGGAATTGTGTTTAATTAATTTATTGATAGTGTAGTGTTAGGTTAATTGTAGGTAATTGTAGGTAGTTTATTTAATTAATTTATTGATAGGGTAGTGTTAGGTTTAATTATATCTTAGGTTAGGATTTATTTTACAGGTAAATTTGTTATTATTTTAACTAGGTAACTATTAAATAGTTCTTAACTATTTAATAGCTATTGTACCTGGTTAAAATAATTACAAAGTTGCCTGTAAAATAAATAATAATCCTAAAATAGCTATAATATAATTATAATTTATATTGTAGCTATATTAGGATTTATTTTACAGGTAAGTATTTAGCTTTAAATAGGAATCATTTATTTAATAAGAGTTAATTTATTTCGTTAGATGTAAATTATATTTAAGTTAGGGGGGTGTTAGTGTTAGGGTTAGACTTAGCTTTAGGGGTTAATACATTTATTAGAATAGCGGTGAGCTCCGCTCGGCAGATTAGGGGTTAATAATTGAAGGTAGGTGTCGGCGATGTTAGGTTGGGCAGATTAGGGGTTAATACTATTTATGATAGGGTTAGTGAGGCGGGTTAGGGGTTAATAACTTTATTATAGTAGCGCTCAGGTCCGCTCGGCAGATTAGGGGTTAATAAGTGTAGGCAGGTGTCGGCGACGTTGAGGGGGGCAGATTAGGGGTTAATAAATATAATATAGGGGTCGGCGATGTTAGGGCAGCAGATTAGGGGTACATAGGGATAACGTAGGTTGCGGCGGTTTACGGAGCGGCAGATTAGGGGTTAAAAAATATATGCAGGGGTCAGCGATAGCGGGGGGCGGCAGATTAGGGGTTAATAAGTGTAAGGTTAGGGGTGTTTAGACTCGGGGTACATGTTAGAGTGTTAGGTGCAGACGTAGGAAGTGTTTCCCCATAGGAAACAATGGGGCTGCGTTAGGAGCTAAACGCTGCTTTTTTGCAGGTGTTAGGTTTTTTTTTCAGCTCAAACAGCCCCATTGTTTCCTATGGGAGAATCGTGTACGAGCACGTTTTTGAGGCTGGCCGCGTCCGTAAGCAACTCTGGTATCGAGAGTTGCATTTGCGGTACAAATGCTCTACGCTCCTTTTTTGGAGCCTAACGCAGCATTTGTTTGAACTCTCGATACCAGAGTTAAATTTATGGTGCGGCCAGAAAAAAGCCCGCGGAGCATTAACAGCCCTTTTACCGCCAAACTCCAAATCTAGGCCTATGTGTGTGCAGGTGCAGTAGGGCTGCTATACCCATTGTTTAATTATGATATTGTGAATGGCATCGTGCAGCTTTCTATCCTCTCTGCAAACTCAATGGTGGTGGATTAAAATCACCCCATACTGATGCAACCGGCGTGATTAACAAGCTTTGGGGCAGCATTATTAATATAGTTAGTGAATGCCGCCCACTTCTTGTAATCCCAAGCGGACTGGTTCCCTGCATACGAACCTTGTCTTTCTGGCTAATGTTAATTCTGTCCTTTAACAAAGGTAATACACATCAAATATTTTCACAATGGCACGGTCCGTCCCTTTCATGTACTTTATAAGAATAAGCAGTTAGCTATATTGGAAAGATATCCCATAATTACAAATCTACATGAACAGTTGTCTTTAATACAATTTCCCTGTATAAACAGAATCTATACATTTATAGCAATTGATAAGGGCATTTTTATGCAATTGTGCTTCTTGGCAAAGAAATCCAAATACTATTTATTTATTTTATTTTTAGAGAGTTCAATGGATAAAATAACATATTGAATTAATATCTGGATTTGTCATAATTAAATTACAGAGATCTATTAAAAAGGCAAAACAAACCCTGGGAAAAAGATGCTGGAACACATTAGTAATGTTTGAACCTTATAAATAAACTATGAGACTCGACTTCATCAGATCTTTGTTTATTTGATATCTGAACAAACATATATCTTTATATTTTATTTATGACTGGAAAAACCACACAACTTCTGCAGTGTAAACATGTATTGTTGTACCTGTTTATTTGGTTATGTTTCAATAGAGGATATTTTTAAAGGGTCATTAAAGGACCAGAAAATACAGTAGATTTGCATAATGAACAAGTGCATAATAAAAAGACAATGCACTCAGTCTGAACTTCGAATGAGTAGTAGATTTTTTTCTGACATATTTCAAAGTTATGTCTATTTCCACTCCTCCTCTGTCATGTGACAGACATCAGCCAATCACAAATGCATATACGTATATTCTGTGAATTCGTGCACATGCTCAATAAGAGCTGGTGACTCAAATAGTGTAAATATAAAAAGACTGAGCACGTTTTGTTAATGGAAGTAAATTGTAAAGTTGTTTTAAATTGCATGCTCTCTCTGAGTCATGAAAGTTTAATTTTGACTTGAGTATCAATTTAAACACTTTGATATTATGTGAAATGTTTAATCCTATGTTATAAAACAGTTTTACAATATACATACTTTATTCATTTTGTACTTTAAAGGGATACTAAACCCACATTTTTTCTTTCATGATTCAGATAGAGCATGCAATTTTAAGCAACTTTCTAATTTACTCCTATTATCAATTTGTCTTAGTTCTCTTGCTATCTTTATTTAAAAAGCAGGAATGTGATGCATAGGAGCTGGAACCATTTTTGGTTGAGAACCTGGGTTATGATTGCTTATTGGTGGGTAAATGTAAGCCTACAATAAAGCAAGCGCTATCCATGGTGCTGAATCTAAAATGGGCTGGCTGCTAAGATTTACATTCCTGCTTTTAAAATAAGGATAGCAAGAGAACAAAGAAAAATTGATAATAGCAGTAAATTAGAAAGTTGAATAAAATTTCATGCTCTGTCTGGATCATAAAATAATTTTTTGGGGGGTACAGTGTCCCTTTAAGGGACATTAAACACAATATAAATGATAGAATGATGTATTCTAAGTAACAATTAGCCTGAGAATAAAATTGCAGATGTATTTTTTATAGGGATTGTTGCAATATACTTCTATTAACAAAAATGCTTGTAGTAAACTATATTAGTTTTTCTGCGGCATACTCACATATTCTGTATTCAAACTCAGAGAGCTAAGATGATGCGTATATTGCTTCTGTAAAGACATAATTTGTGTCATACAAGCCACCACGGACTCTCTAAGAAGGTGTGGTGTTTGAATACTGGTGGCACGGGCCCTCACAGCATATGTGCGCATGCCACAGAAAAACAGTAATCATTTTTACTAGAAGTATTTTTGCTAATGGAAGTATATTGCAAAAATGCTTCTATGTCACGTTGAAATGCACATTTAATTTTTGACCTTTCTATCCCTTTAATATTATACAACTTGTTTAAATATTGAAACAATAAGTGTAAAGTTTTAGTGTCTATAAAGCAGTGAGCTCCACCATGTTCTAACCTAGGTTGCCATTTCTGCTTAGGTGAATTAGCCACAGTGGGTTAATAGAGTGTGTAACCAATGACTGAGTGGAATATAGCAGTGATAAAGGGACACTCAAGTCAAATTTAAACTTTCATGATTCAGATAGAGCAGGCAATTTTAAACAACTTTCCAATTTGCTTCCATTAAGAAAGTCTTTTTATATTTACACTTTTTGAGTCACCAGCTTCTACTTAGCATGTGCAAGAATTCACAGAATATACATATATGCATTTGTGATTGTCTGTTGGCTGTCACATGGTACAGGGGTTGTGGAAATAGATATAACTTTGCAATTTGTCAGAAAAAAAATCTACTACTCATTTGAAATTCAGACTAGGTGCTATGGCATTGTGTTGTTATCATGCATTTGTTGATTATGCAAATGTACTGTAATTACTGTTCCTTTAAAGGGACACTCAAGTTAAAGGGACACTCAATCAAAATTAAACTTTCATTTTTCAGATAGAGCTTTCTATTTTAAACAACTTTCCATATTACTTCCATTAACAAAATGTGCACAGTATTTTTATATTTAAACTTTTTGAGTCACCAGCTCCTACTGAGCATGTGCAAGAATAAGCGTGTATGCATTTGTGAATGGCTGATGGCTGTCACATGGTACGTGTATGCATTTTGTGATTGGCTGATGGCTGTCACATGGTACAGGGGGAGTGGAAAAAGACATAACTTTTACAATTGTCAGAAAAAAATCTACTACTCATTTGAAGTTCAGACTAAGTGCTATTGCAGTCTTGTTATCTTGCATTTGTTGATTATGCAAATCTACTGTGTTGATTTGTCCTTTAAAATAAACTTTTATGATTCAGAAAGGAACTGCAGTTTTAAGACACTTTCCAAAACAAACTTTCTAGGGAACAAGGTCCTACTGATCATGTGCATAAGCTCACAGGGTATACGTATACTTGTCTGTGATTGGCTGATGTCTGTAACATGATTTAGGGGGCCAGAAAATGGTAGAAAATATACATTTTTTATAAAAAAATTAATTCAGAGTAGATGTTAAATCGTTGTCTTTTTATTACTCACCTGTTTATTATTCAATTCTACTGCATTGAGTTGTCATTTAAGTCTGGAGTCAGCAATTTTAAAAGACATGGAAAGCCCCACAATTTTCAGAATTAAATTACAGGAAAGGGTGACAAAATGAATAATGATTGTATATAATATGACATGATTAACATTTTATATTATAATCTGTAAGTGTTTAATTCTCCTTTAAGGAACAATAAACACATTGAAATGTTTATACACAGTGTTTAGTTGTGCACAATGAAACAACTTTGCAATATACGTTCATTATTTATTTTGCCCCCCTTTCATGTAATTTAGCATTCAAACTGAGCCATTTCTAATTCTCAGAACGTGAAATGCTCCCTATTGACTTCTCAAGAATAACTCTGCTACATATATTTTTCCTAATTGGCTTTTCTCAGGTAACAACTGCAAAATAATGCATTTTATACCAAGTTTATGAAGGTGACTAACCTTGTCTGCAGACTAAAGCCCAAATTGTCTCCTGACTTCCAAATAAGGCAAATAGGGGGGCGGAGTTTGGCTATTGTAAACTAAATGCAATAAAATATTAAAGGGACAGTAAAGTCATAATTAGACATTCATGATTTAGACAGAGCATACAATTTTTAAACAACTTTCCAAATTACTTCTATGATTTAATTTGCTTGCTTCTCTTGTTATCCTTTGCTGAAAGGTTTATCTAGATAAGCTTGGGAGCAGCAATGAGGGTCTAGCTGCTGATTGGTGGCTGCATATATACACCGATTGTCATTGGCTCACCCATGTGTTCCGTTAGAAACCAGTAGTGCATTGCTGCTCCTTCAACAAATGATACCAAGAGAATGAAACAAATTTAAAAATAGACGTAAACTGGAAAGTTGTTTAAAATTATATGTGTACCTAAATCATGAACCCAGAGGCAGAACAATTTTTAACTTTCTGCGATGAGATATTTTTAGTGAAAATTTTTCTGCAGGTTATTTTTAAAGGGACAGTCTACACCTTAGTTGTCTTAAAGTCTTACCTTAGATTAAGCTGCAAATATCCTCCTGCACCCTTTCTATATAATGCAGCAGAAACAGTAAAAAAGTATTTTAATATAAATATTGTTTCTGGCAACTTTGAAATGGCTGCCAAGCTCAGCCCACTGATGACATCACGATCACTTAAAACAGCACTTTGCTGTGGATGCACTGTGTTAAGGAAAACTTAAACAGTGCAGCCAGAGCAAAGCTCTGTTTGAAGAAAATAGTCTAATGTGGAGTAGTGCTGCAAAGTTAAAGCACTAACAGTTCCTGCATGTGTCCTGCTCTTTAAAGACTTGGCTGATATTTTATTGATAGCAAGGTTTGTTTACTGACCTCATTGAGGGCCCGGATTAATATACTCCAATGCCATACTGTGGCCACCAGATTTTATTGCTACAGCAATTTGCTAGACTACTTCATGATATACTGATTCATTTCTCTCTTTCACATTCTTTGTTTGTCTAACTTCAGATTGTGTTTTTTTTTGCGTTTTTTTTTTTTTAGTTACATTTTTAGAGCCTTATGGCACTTACTGATATGAATTATTTTTTTTCTCTTGTCAAATGCTGCTGTGTTTCCATTGGCACTCGTTTTATCTCTCTTTTTTTTCCCCTCTCTGTTCATTTGTGCGTGTCTGCTTCAGACGCCACCACAAAAAAAAAAAAACGTCCAGACAGAACTTCATCAAACCGCAATTCCTCATTTAAGTTACATGAGTGTGAAGGTTTGCATTTGTGTTTTAGATATTCTCATTCCTGCACTGGTAGAGCTGGGCTTCTGTTTCATGTGACCGTACTTTATTATTTCAATGATTTTGTGGTACTTTGTGCAGTTATCATTTAAATGTACAAATTTTATATATGTTTTACCATTTATTATCTGCATTCTTAGACAATTATGTATATGCTTTTATTCAGTGGCTCAGCAATATACCAATGTAGCTCTTGTTTTATTAATGGATTTATTTTAGTTGATAAATACTTTTAAAGGGATGTAAAGCTGTAATTAATAACATACGCTTATTCTTTAGAGCATTTAATTATTAAAAAAAAATATTCTTGTTGCTATCTATTTGTGTTTCCCTGCACAGACATAACTAAACTGTCACACCAGGATGTTCTGGTACGGTTGGACAGGACCGGTAATTACTGGACATATATACATATGGTCACTTCTGATTGGCTCATTAGCTGTACCCTGCAATGTATTGCAGCTAATAGGTTCAACTTTAAATGGGCAGTTTACACCAATTTCATTTAACTGCATGTAATAGAAATTGCTATTAAAGAATAATATGCACAGATACTGATCTAAAAACCATTTAAAAACTTACTTGGAAAGCTCCCAGTTTAGCTCTGTTAAAAAGGTTAGCTGGAACACCCACTGCAAGTGGGAAATATCAGACACTCCCCCTCCTCCTTCTTCTGCAGATGAAAAGACCCTTTACACAAACAGGAGCAAGCTGGAGAAGGTATACACCAGTATTCTCCTTAAACTTTGGGCTTGGTTAAGAGTCTGAACATCAGAGCCATGGTTATTTAAAAAATAAGCAAAACTATACATTTTAAAAAAAACAAAAAAAAAACCTGTATGGGCCTATATAAATGGATCATCTACAAAACGATTTATGCAAAGAAAAATTTAGTGTATAATGTCCCTTTAACTTTGTGTTTTATAACCCATTTGCAGAACTTAAAGGGACACTCAAGTCAAAATAAAAGTTTCATTATTCAGATAGAGCATGCAATTTAAAACAAGTTTCCAATTTACTTCCATTAACAAAATGGGCACAGTCTTTTTATATTTAAGCTTTTTGAGGTCACCAGCTCCTACGAGGCATGTGCAAGAATTCACAGAATAAACGTGTATGCATTTGTGATTGGCTGATGGCTGTCACATGGTACGTGTATGCATTTGTGATTGGCTGATGGCTGTCAAATGGTACAGGGGGAGGTGGAATTAGGCATAACTTTTAAAGTTGTCAGAACAAAATCTAATACTCATTTGAAGTTCACGACTAAGTAAGCAAATCTACTGTGTTGCCTGGTCCTTTAATTACCTACTTGGCAAAAAGTATTTGGTCAATCAGACTTGAAACAATTTATTACTGTACTATACAATGCTTTATTATGCCTTGTTAAAGTTTTGCAATATACTTTCATTATTTAATGTGCCCCCTTTTTATGTAATTTAAGTCTAAAGATTGTGGGTTTTGCAGTTCTGAGAACTGGAAGTAACACACTGCAGACTTCACAAGCCTAACCCTGCTACAAATCTATTCCTCATTGGCTTCCGCATGGCAAAAAGAATGAAACTTTTACTAATAAAATGACAGTGGCTAGTCTTGTTTACAAGTCCAGATTGGCTCCTTCAATAAAGCAAGTGGTGGTGGGTGGGGGGGTGCAAACAAAGCAAATCTATTCACAAATCTTTCTATATGATCACCTATCGCAACACTATACTAAAATATTGTATTTGCAAGGAGTTTTATGCCCCTTTTAATAATAAAATGCTTAAAGGGACACTAAACACATTGAGATTTTTATATAAAATGTGTAATTATGTTTAATGAAACAAGTTTACAATATATTTCTAATATCAATTATTTTAGCTCTGAAAATGTAGCAATTCTATTCTCTGAACTTGAAATTACACCCTGCTGACTTATAAAGGCGAACTCTGCTACATAACTTTCCCTGATTGTCCTTTAGCAGATAACAGACTACAATTTTTTTCCCTTTATACTATATTAATGACAGTGGCTAGCCTTTATTTCTGTGGACTAAAGCCCAGATATGGCTCCTCCAAATGAGGCAAATGATGGATGGAGTTTGGAGATTGAAAAATAAAGTAGAAAGTATGTTAATTTGTTTTAAAAAACATTTAATTTTATTCTAGTATCAACATAACACATTTGCATTCCAATTACAAGGTGTTTTACTGTCCTTTAATGACTTATTGCACTAGAGTGTCCTTAAAGATGGCAGGAGTCACTGATAAACTTATTACATATTTTACTCGCTGGTGAGCTTAGGATCTACCAAATGCTACAAGGACATAGTACTAGGGGTTGACAGATTTATTTTAAAGTGTTTTAGGAGCCAGACAAGATTGTTTGTATATACAGATGCATAAAATATTCTAAAAGGTTTGGAGATTAAATTCAATTAAAAATTGTTGGAATCGTGGGCTCCCTGGCACCTGGGATTTGTCAAGCCCATGACATATTAACATCCACTTTGTTGCTTTGGTTGCTTGAATTGCCAGAGCTGTGAAACGTGAACAATTTTCAGGAAAGCGCTGATTATAGCTCTGTAAATTTAAGAGATTGCCAACTGTGACAAGGCAAAAGCAAAATATGCACAGTATAATTCTGGCACCACAGGCTTACCTAACGCTTAACAGCTGCAATTGGCCTGAATGCATATAAAACCATGGGGCACCTTGGCACTGCCAGTCTATTGGTACCCCATTCTTCTGTGCTGTGCTGTAGTGTACAGTAAACATACAACATCAGGTGTGAACGGGTTGGTGTATTTACCAAATAAACAAATGTATTTTTAAAGGACATATTTAGGCAAAAAATTGAATTGCACTGTATGATATGGAAGATTATTTTACAGGAGAAGATTGGTTTAAAAAAAATTAAAATAAAACAAACAGCCCTTTTACTATTTCATGACAGCACACTGATATTATTTTGTAACATTGTCTAAGAATGTAGTAAAAGTTATGCAGCAAATAATTATTTCAGATGCAGGCATACAGTATATAAGGGCAAAAATGGAAAAAAATAAAGCATATGTGCATTTTAATTTGTTATGTTAGCAAAATTAGCAAATTTTTTTTTATCAGCACAGTTAAAGGATTACTTTCTGTTATCATTTTAAGCTAAACAACTAACATATTAAAGTTAATAAACATTAATTAAAACCTACTGGACCAATATTTCTCCTACACGAAGTTTTCATAACGTTCTAAAAGTTATATCTTTTATTCGCCGATGATCACTATTTTCAGCACTGCATGGTCAAAATTACTTAAACCAATAACTTTGTGTTTTAAAGCGCCATTTTGAAACCTAGGTATTTTTAAACGGATTGGTACAGAGCAAAGGATACCCACGAGTGGGTTTGGAAAAACGAAGTAATTTGCAGACAAGATTCTGCTATACGGTAGAGATATGTTAATGAAATGCTATTGAAAAAAATGCGTATTTGGGGGTAGTTAGTTTGTACAAGGCATAGAAAATATTTACTTACAGTGGCCCTTTAAGGGAATGTACCCTTGAAAACCTATGAGTATATATACCTGGTCTCCTTTCCTGTGGATTTTTAAGAATCATTGAGCCTGTAGCATTGAAATAAAGAAAACCCACAGGCATTCTTAAAGGGACAGTCTAACCAACACTGTTATATTATATATTTTTTACCTCTGTGATTACCTTATATCCTAAGCCTCTGCAGCCTGTTTTACTTTGTTTTCCTTATCTCACTTGCTGTAGCCAATCATAGCCATTACTCTAAATATAACTGCAGTATGTAGTCCAGATCCCCAGTTCATTTCTAGGTAGGGGAGTAAACAATTATTTATTTATTTTACTGATATTTTTAAGAGGAAGTGGACATTTTGAATTGAATTTCCTTTTATATTAAAAAGAATTTTAATTATAATGATTAATTGCCCCTTTTTTATTGGCATCTTCCATAAGTATCCAAATATAATTGTTTTATCAGCTTTGATCCATTTTCTATTACATATTTAAAGGGCCCTTTAAAGTTATAGTAAGTTTGTGAAACACTAGGATTTACCAGTGGAACAAATAAAACTTCATTTGTCTGAAGCGTTCGCCGCACTGAGCTGCTCAGGGCGCTAATTTGCTATGAGGTGACGTTACCACCTCTTAGCCAACAGCCAAGCGGGCCAGCTGGCACCATGCCGGATAGCTAGCACGCTATTGGCTAAGATCGCCTCACAGCAAAATTGTGTTTTGCCTTGGGCTGCCTGAGGTGCTCATCGTGGCGAAAGCTTCAGACAAATAAACTTTCAGTCATGAAGTGTAAAATACTTCATACTGAAAGTGCCCTTTATTTACCCCACTGGTAAATCCTAGCATTTCACAAACACTAGGATTTACTATCCCCTTTAAGTGATAAAATTACATGCTCTAATTTCGTTAGAACTTTTCATTTTATCACTAGCATCTCTGCAACACATGCAAAGGAGTAGCACTGCTTGGGAGCTGCTGGTCTGAACAGAAACCACTGGTGAGACAATCAGCAATTCTAGTTTGTGCAGGTTTTGTTGGGTACTTTAGCTAGTGGTGTTTAACCTTTTTGTGGGGGGTTAAACACACAGTATGTAAGTGTATCACTCTAATAGCTCTTTAAATATGCAAGAGAAAACTGATGAAAGATGTATAGCATAATTCTATTTGTAAAATTACAGAAAATGTCAATATGAAAAATGCAGCAGTTAAACATGATAATGTCCCTTTTTAAGCAATTTCAAGGTGCAGGAAATCTGTTACAGCACATGGCTTAGTATCAATGTCCATGTAAACAAAGTCTGTTTGTATATCTGTAGATAAGAGTGCAAGGTTTCATGGGCATGTTTTTACAGTTATTTTACTAAGTTAGCACCGAAAAAAACTATATATATATATATATATATATATATATATATATATATATATATACGTGTGTGTGGTGTGTAATAAAAGTATCTATATATGCATTATCTGCTTGGCACCTAGAAATCTACTTGAATCTAAAGATATTTGCAGAAGGAGCCAGGGCACACAGGTGAAAAGCCCAGAAATATATCAGCAAAATTAACTATTGCTTTTATGGTCCAGAATACACACAGTGTGTCCGAAGCTAAATAATCCTGAGAGCAGTGATTTAACACAGATTGTCAGGAAGACACAAAATCTGTGAGCCAGCCCATAAACTTAGAGGTCAGAAACGTTTTTGGCTCTCTCTCTATATATATAAATATATATATATATATATATATATATATATATATATATATTTATAAATACAGCGAACAAAAACTATTATGCGACCGAAATCAAAACTGAATCATAGTACCCGTAGGTTTCACTAGCACGTCCACGCACCCACCAAGAGCAAACCTCACTTACTTTCTGGTTAGTGGCGCGGTCACGTGTCCCGGAGAGCCAATGGGCTGCAGGGCATCGTGATTGCGTATGGCAACGCAACGTGTAGTTCTGCGTCATCCAAGGAGTGTGACTCCAACCATTCGGGATAAGGAACCAAATGAAGGTTCATACACTATAAACGATGCGTGTACACAGCAATAAACTACAGACATATGCATAGATACATGAAGATATAATTACAGGCAATGGTGAAAGCAGTGAAAGTTACCATGACTACCATTTGGCATTTTTTTTTTTGGTCCTAATTGAGAGTGGGGTTTGCTTGTTTGTAGCTATATATTGTTATGAATTTGTATACACTGTTCCTGAGAAGGGGATAACTTGTCCCCGAAACATCACTTACTTTTCACAGTAAAAGTTGTGCAGAGAGTGCAAGTTTTATATACAGGGAGTGCAGAATTATTAGGCAAGTTGTATTTTTGAGGATTAATTTTATTATTGAACAACAACCATGTTCTCAATGAACCCAAAAAACTCATTAATATCAAAGCTGAATAGTTTTGGAAGTAGTTTTTAGTTTGTTTTTAGTTATAGCTATTTTAGGGGGATATCTGTGTGTGCAGGTGACTATTACTGTGCATAATTATTAGGCAACTTAACAAAAAAACAAATATATACCCATTTCAATTATTTATTTTTACCAGTGAAACCAATATAACAGCTCAACATTCACAAATATACATTTCTTACATTCAAAAACAAAACAAAAACAAATCAGTGACCAATATAGCCACCTTTCTTTGCAAGGACACTCAAAAGCCTGCCATCCATGGATTCTGTCAGTGTTTTGATCTGTTCACCATCAACATTGCGTGCAGCAGCAACCACAGCCTCCCAGACACTGTTCAGAGAGGTGTACTGTTTTCCCTCCTTGTAAATCTCACATTTGATGATGGACCACAGGTTCTCAATGGGGTTCAGATCAGGTGAACAAGGAGGCCATGTCATTAGATTTTCTTCTTTTATACCCTTTCTTGCCAGCCACGCTGTGGAGTACTTGGACGCGTGTGATGGAGCATTGTCCTGCATGAAAATCATGTTTTTCTTGAAGGATGCAGACTTCTTCCTGTACCACTGCTTGAAGAAGGTGTCTTCCAGAAACTGGCAGTAGGACTGGGAGTTGAGCTTGACTCCATCCTCAACCCGAAAAGGCCCCACAAGCTCATCTTTGATGATACCAGCCCAAACCAGTACTCCACCTCCACCTTGCTGGCGTCTGAGTCGGACTGGAGCTCTCTGCCCTTTACCAATCCAGCCACGGGGCCCATCCATCTGGCCCATCAAGACTCACTCTCATTTCATCAGTCCATAAAACCTTAGAAAAATCAGTCTTGAGATATTTCTTGGCCCAGTCTTGACGTTTCAGCTTGTGTGTCTTGTTCAGTGGTGGTCGTCTTTCAGCCTTTCTTACCTTGGCCCTGTCTCTGAGTATTGCACACCTTGTGCTTTTGGGCACTCCAGTGATGTTGCAGCTCTGAAATATGGCCAAACTGGTGGCAAATGGCATCTTGGCAGCTGTATGCTTGACTTTTCTCAGTTCATGGGCAGTTATTTTGTGCCTTGGTTTTTCCACACGCTTCTTTCGACCTTGTTGACTATTTTGAATAAAACGCTTGATTGTTCGATGATCACGCTTCAGAAGCTTTGCAATTTTAAGAGTGCTGCATCCCTCTGCAAGATATCTCACTATTTTTGACTTTTCTGAGCCTGTCAAGTCCTTCTTTTGACCCATTTTGCCAAGGAAAGGAAGTTGCCTAATAATTATGCACACCTGATATAGGGTTTTGATGTCATTAGACCACACCCCTTCTCATTACAGAGATGCACATCACCTAATATGCTTAATTGGTAGTAGGCTTTCGAGCCTATACAGCTTGGAGTAAGACAACATGCATAAAGAGGATGATGTGGTCAAAATACTCATTTGCCTAATAATTCTGCACTCCCTGTATATATATATATATATATATATATATATACACACACATACACTCTATGCCTTTAGTATTGAAGGCAAGACCACTATGGACTAGGCGAATACTGGGAAAGGGAGAGGTATGACTGAGCCTTGAACATCTTCCCACCCATAGAGGAGGTTCAGTTAGTTTTTATTGAGTTGTATTTTTTACCACTCTGGCACCTTCGAAAAGTGGAGCCCTGAACTTATTTTATTGTCTGGTAAATAATGTTATTCCAGTGATTTATGAATGATGGAATTGGAAGCACCACAGTCTAAAGTATTGTATAGGTCAACTATATAATTCTGATGTAACCAACAAATCAACTTGAACAGAATTGAATTACCAAACTCAACACAATCAACTACTATATAGAAAAATTAGTCAGCTTGAACACAAATAAATTACCAACAATTCAATTGAATTAAACTTTTTCTAGAAAATAGATGATTGTAGAATTGTTGGTAATTTATTTGTGTTCAAGCTGACTAATTTTTCTATATAGTAGTTGATTGTGGAGATTTTGGTAATTCAATTCTGTTCAAGCTGATTTGTTGGTTACATCAGAATTGTATAGTTGACCTATACAATACTTTAGCCTGTGGCGCTCCCAGTTCCATCTATTCTTGCCATTTCCTCTATCTAGACTTTGATAGGAAGTCTTTTTTGGTGAGCTTGTATTTAACCTAGGCGCTGGTAACTATATATTTCCATTCATTATTTTGAAATTAGTCAGAAATAAATAGAACTATACAGTGAGACAAAATGTTGCATTTATTATCAAGAAAGGATAAGGAGCCAATACTTTGTGAATCAGGTCCATTCGTTAAAATAAAAATTAGAAAGATTTGTCTTTGAAGCATTAGTGAATCCATTTAACAAAGAGATTGTGGATTTTTATTTGCTTAAAGGGACAGTTTACTAAAATAAACTTTATCCCCTTTAATTTGTTCCCAATGATCCACTTTACCTGCTGGAGTGTATTCATTTGTTTACAATTATTTATTTTACCCTTAAATTGGCATTTGAAATAGTTGATTTAGCCTGTAGTATCCCAACCTATTATGAAAGTTTCTGGCCTTAGGTTCAAGCTATAGATAAGCTGTGTAAACACAACGACCCAAAGACATTATACCCAGTGGGGTATATTAGAGATAAGGTAATAAATTGTTTATTTCCATTGTTCTCTTTAAACCCTTAACGCCCTTAGGACATTCTATGCCATCCTAACCGCACTGGGTTTTAACGCCCTTAGGACGGCCTACTAAAGCCAAAGGCACTTCCCGAATGGGATTGTGGGCTGGAGGGCGTGCCTAGCGTCATAGGCACTCCCCCAGACACAATCCCATCATTGAAATCACACACTTTTAATTTTTAAGTTCGGCCGTTAAGGGGTTAAGTATTGGTCTTTGGTTTACCGACAGATATAAGATAAAGAAGCATGTATATGTACATAATGTGATAAAGTAATAAGATGTGATTACACCTACAAGCTCCAACTTTATTAGGTTGTGTATTCAAAACACAAAATCAGCTACTTGATATACACAAATAAACATTAAAAAGAAAATTATCATCCATTTTATACTCTGCAGGTGTTAAAAAAAAGTAATGGAAAACATAGTTTACAGTATACTGTCCCTTTAACACACAAACTCTTTTGTCTGCTATAAATATTAACCCCTTGGTTGACAGAGGGGGGCTGCTCTGCTTTGCTGTGAAATGCAATCAGACTTCTGCAGCCTAGGGTTTAATGCAGTTGTTTTCATGGGGGGGGGGGGGGGGGGGAAAGAAGCCTCCCCATATTTGTGAAGAGTTGGTTGAATATCAAGAGAAACCTTTTTTAAAGGTAGTCGCAGCTTCACAGCATTAAAAAACAGACCTGTGATCAGTGATTTGCTTGTTAATGCAGCATTTGTGACGGAGTTTAGTCTGCTGTTCTCAGCCTAAATTGCCTTGGGATAGATTCCCTAAAGTGACACACCCCGCTCGGATATATCACTTCATACAGGGAGTGGGGAAGCAAGCCAGCTTTTCTATAAAGGCTCGCACAAACATGCCCGCTAGTCACCTCATTCACACAGGGAATTCAATTAGGAATATCTGTGCAGCCGCAGCTGAAACCTGTGAGTGAAGGCCCAGAATTACAACCATTGTAAAACTGCCTGTGTTATGGCGGGGGGGATCCATATACTTTGTAACCAAATAAAGACACTGTACAGACTTTGTTGTATCCCTACATTTTATTGCTAAAATATCAGTGCAGAATACTTGATTTTTTATTTATTTCTTACTTTACCCTCTAGGCTGCAAAATCAGCCTACAGAAAGATTTTGTATGAATTTCTGTTTGTGTTAAAAGCGTATGAGGCCATTAGGACTGAGCTGTGAACAGCATTACAGCTAATTATTGATTGGCACTAAAACTGCTTTTCTGATTGTTGCACACAGTAGCAAGAGACCTCATTAAACTCCAAATTGAATTCACTATAAATTAATGACTTCATGAAAATTAAAGAGCATTGCAATTCATATTTATATTTTACTTATATTTAGAGAGAGAGATTCTGTGACTATGCTGCAAGGTGCTTGAATCAACTACACACTGTACAGTGATTGCTTATAGTGCACAAACTCATTTCACTGAGTCCGTATTAGCCACAACCAATGGAGATTAGACATTAGCATGTGTGTGCAATTTGTAGCTTTTTATTGGATAGAAAAGTCAAAATTGAAATGTGCATAAATCCATTTCAATTTGAAATGGAAGCATTTTTGAAATATACTTCCATCAGCAAAAATGTAGTAAACATTTATTACTGTTTTTATGCGGCATACGCACATATCTTGTGAGGGCACGTGCACCAGTATTCAAAGCTCAGACAGCTGATGATATTGTGTATTGCTTCTGTGAATGCTTAATTTGTGTCATAAAAGCCACCACTGACTCTCTAAGAAGGTTTGATGTTTGAATACTGGTGCACGTGCCCTCACAAGATATGTGCGTATGCCGGAGAAAAACAGTAGTAACTTTTGCTAGAAGTAATTTTGCTAGTGGAAGTACATTGCAAAAAATCTTCTATTTCACATGGAAATGCACCCATGCACATTTCAATTTTCTATACATTTAGTCACCCTGTTCTTTATTGCGCTTTTTACAAATTGAGGTTTGTTGTAACCCTGTGTCTTGCAAGGCTATCATCGCCATTTTTCCAACATATATTCACATGTACACACACATAAACACACATACTGTATATATACACATGTACACACACATAAACACACATACAGTATATATACACATGTACACACACATAAACACACATACAGTATATATACACATGTACACACACATAAACACACATACAGTATATATACACATGTACACACACATAACCACACATACAGTATATATACACATGTACACACACATAAACACACATACAGTATATATACACATGTACACACACAAACACACATACTGTATATATACACATGTACACACACATAAACACACATACAGTATATATACACATGTACACACACATAAACACACATACAGTATATATACACATGTACACACACATAAACACACATACAGTATATATACACATGTACACACACATAAACACACATACTATATATATACACATGTACACACACATAAACACACATACTGTATATATATACACATGTACACACACATAAACACACATACTGTATATATACACATGTACACACACATAAACACACATACTGTATATATACACATGTACACACACATAAACACACATACTGTATATATACACATGTACACACACATAAACACACATACTGTATATATACACATGTACACACATAAACACACATACTGTATATATACACATAAACACACATACTGTATATATACACATGTACACACACATAAACACACATACTGTATATATACACATAAACACACATACTGTATATATACACATGTACACACACATAAACACACATACTGTATATCAGTGATTTTTAACCTTTTTTTTGCCGTGGCACACTTTTTTACATTAAAAAATCCTGTGGCACACCACCATCCCAAAATTTAAAAAAATCACACATTGTAGCCTAATACAGCATATATATATACACATACACACAAACACACACATACTGTATGTATTGTGCTGTTATGCCATGCCTACTAGGATCAAGCCTGTGTTTAAAACTGTTGCTCCGCCATGGAGTTTAAACTTAGTTCTTAACGTTTTACAGGGTGTTCCGTTTGAACCCCTTCATTCCATTGATATAAAATTGTTATCTTGGAAAGTTCTGTTTTTAATGGCTATTTCCTCGGCTCGAAGAGTCTCTGAGTTATCAGCCTTACATTGTGATTCTCCTTATCTGATCTTTCACTCAGACAAGGTAGTTCTGCGTACTAAACCTGGGTTCTTACCTAAGGTAGTCACTAACAGGAATATCAATCAAGAGATTGTTGTTCCATCCTTGTGTCCAAATCCTTCTTCAAAGAAGGAACGTCTTCTACACAATCTGGATGTAGTTCGTGCCCTCAAGTTCTACTTGCAGGCAACTAAGGATTTTCGACAAACGTCTTCCCTGTTTGTCGTGTACTCTGGTCAGAGGAGAGGTCATAAGGCTTCGGCTACCTCTCTCTCCTTCTGGCTTCGTAGCATAATTCGTTTAGCCTATGAGACTGCTGGACAGCAGCCTCCTGAAAGAATTACAGCTCATTCTACTAGAGCTGTGGCTTCCACTTGGGCCTTTAAGACTGAGGCCTCTGTTGAACAGATTTGCAAGGCTGCAACTTGGTCTTCGCTTCATACTTTTTCCAAATTTTACAAATTTGACACTTTTGCTTCTTCGGAGGCTATTTTTGGGAGAAAGGTTCTTCAGGCAGTGGTTCCTTCTGCATAATGAGCCTGCCTATCCCTCCCGTCATCCGTGTACTTTTGCTTTGGTATTGGTATCCCAGAAGTAATGATGACCCGTGGACTGATCACACATAACAGAAGAAAACATAATTTATGCTTACCTGATAAATTCCTTTCTTCTGTTGTGTGATCAGTCCACGGCCCGCCCTGTTTTTTAAGGCAGGTAAATATTTTTTAAATTATACTCCAGTCACCACTACACCCTTGGCTTCTCCTTTCTCGTTGGTCTTTGGTCGAATGACTGGAGGTGACGTAGAGGGGAGGAGCTATATAGCAACTCTGCTGGGTGAATCCTCTTGCACTTCCTGTAGGG
>NC_069506.1:96244565-96314565 GCF_027579735.1 Bombina bombina
TGTCTGCCATCGCTTGATAAATCGAGCCCAGTATGACCCTTCAGTTATTTAATTTGGTCCCACTGTTCCTCCATGTTTCCCCAACTGTAACACACCAAGTGCTCCTCTCTACTGCAGCTGGTCTGTCCACTCCGGGTGCAAGCAATGCATATGATTATGGGTCTGTGCATACTGGTAGGCTTGTGGCACTTACTGTTCCAAATAACGGCTCATTTAGGCATTTGGACACCCTGACTCTAGAAGAGAGTGTGTGAAGTACAAAGCAAGATTAAAAAAAAAAAGGGGCTACAGAGCGTGCGTGAGCAAGAACAGTGGGAATTAGACATAGAGGACATAGATAGTGTGGGAACTAGAGTGAGGGAGATGAAACGATACAGACGAGGAGCAAGAAGCCTGTGGGAGACAGGAAGTAGGGAATAAGAGATACAAGATTTATGGCTAAAAGAAAATAGAGGCTGGGTTAGGTAATAACACAGACAGAGAGTCAGAAAGTCTTTGAAAAAAGACACACCGCCTTCACTAAGAGACAGTGGCACCCATTCTTGTCAAGCCCTTGTGTAGCGCCTCTTATTGGTTTTTCATCGTTTTTTTTTTATTCAAACCCATCACAATAAGCTCAAGATAACCCATTTATTTGATATACTTTTCAAATGTGTTTGTGCCACGAAAACTCCTTCTCTATAGTGACAATACAACACCGCTATTTCTATTAATCAGAAAACACTTTTCTGGCAGATTATTAAAGAATGTTAAGAATTTTTCAAATTCAGGAGCAATTTAGCCAGTTTCGAGTTACAGGTTTTGGCTGTGTGTGAAGCTTTTTGTTTCCCATGAAAGATCTTTCACATAAATGTTAATAAAGTTATTATTTTTTAAATAAAAAGTTCAAAATATACTTCAAATAACACTTTATGAACCTTGTATGTAAATTGAATATGATCATTTGAAATGTACATTTGACTGGTATGAAATATTTTATATAATAAATGTTTAATTTTTGCAACATACTTTCATTTTTTATTTTGTCACGTTTTCCTGTGACTTAATTATAAAAAATGATTGTTTTTTAATTGGAAGTGCAGAATTAACACTGCTATATTCCATACATTTATAAGTTGCATACTGTAGTAATCCATTTATAACTTTCTAATTGGCCTCAGCACAGAAGAAAACCTGGGTTTCAACATGGTAGTGCCCGTTAATAATAGAAGCTAAACTTTACACTTTTGTTTTCAATATTTAATAACCATAAAATCTTACTTTTATGAAATGGAGGATTTTAATCTTGTGCTTTTATCTCCACCATAGCTCAAATGAGTATTGCGTTTTAATATTTATACAACAAATATAATTAAAAAAAATCTACAGGCTAATCTGATAATCTTTGCTTTGAATACATTATTCTGTCTAGCATTTATTTAGTGTTTAATGTCCCTTTAAATATATTAATTGTAAAATGTCTTAAAATTATATGAAGCAATTAATTGTATACCTCACAAAGGGATATTAATGGTCTGTGAAAATCTATGTAAGATTCCATATAAAACAACAAGGTGCTCAGGCAAACCGCAAATAAGAATTAATTGTATTCAAAGCTGCTGTTGGAACATCCTGAAAGAGACAGAACTCTTCCACACCCCATTGGGAAGGGAATTTCTGTTGCTGCTTCTTGTTTAGGTGGGTTTTCTATAGTTAAAAATTGGCATTTTCCGTATAGTTGGTGGTTTCAGCAGGCAATTTCAAATGACAAAATTAAGGTAAAGGATATATTTGTAAATATGTAATAAACTCCAGCAGGTAATATGGATCATTGGGAATACATTCATGAAGTGAAAATGTTACAGTATATTATTCTTTTGAGAATCTTCGATACCTCTATTTTTATCTTTTGGGGGGAAGGGGTTAACATGTAATTTTTGAACTGCAATGTCCCTATAAAGCTATTTCAATCAATCAATTATTTTATTGTCTGCGGCTCCCTTTATGGGGGTTAAACACATAGATTTGCATATGATTTGCATATAGATTACATTTTGCACTACAATGTCCCTTTAAGGGGGTTTACATTTTGACTTTTGTAGCAGATAATCGCACACTGTTTTGTGCGCTCATTGTCGTGAACGGCTACAGGGCAGGAAGCTCATAGCTGCGTTTTGTTATTTTAGCTTGAAAAGAAGATTTGTGTTTAGAGATCATATTTTGATGATCTACGAGCCTAGAGCCCTGCAGGACAGATTGATTCACTTGGCATACTGATCAGGCAATAGAGGTAGACTGTATTGTAGAATAACCTCATTTATCTTTTACCTTCTATCACTTAAGCTGTGAAATGAGCATCAAAAGCCTTCGCCGTCTTCAGATAAATGATTTACATTATATTTCCCCCATAGAAAGCGGCACATATTTGAGATAAATGACACCACATCCACAAACAAAAGCTTACAGGCAAATCCGCTACTACTGAATTTGATAAAACATCTCAAGGAGCACATTACTCATACATTTACTTTCAAATTGCTTATATAGACTCTTCCTACATTTTATATCCTTTTTTAACTTGAAATCTGCCTAATAAATTGGATTTACACTCTCCTAGTGATAAGGCGGCTATATTATTTATTTATTTTTATCCTATTTTTAAGCCATTTTTTTACAGTTTTATTTATATTTTTTATTTTTGTATCACTACTTTTCGTGTATGCATTTTTAAAGGGATATTGTACACTAGATTTTTCTTTGTCTAATATTTTGTAGATGATCCATTTATATAGCCAATCTGGGGGTGTTTTTTGAAAAAAATTAAAGTTTTGCTTATTTTAAAATAACATTGTACTGATTTTCAGACTCCTAACCAAGCCCCAACGGTTTAGATGTATACTGATGTATACAGACTTCAGATTGTTTCTGTTTTATAATGGGTATTTTCATATGCAGGGGAAATGTGTGTGGGGGGTTCTGCTCCCAGCCCCTTTCAGTGGGTGTCCCAGGCTAATTTCATCAACAGTGCTAAATTGAGAGCTTCTAAGTAAGTTTTCAAAAGGTTTTATGCTGGATTTTGCATGCAGTTATATGAAAATTGGTGTATACTGCCCCTTTAAAGAGTCACTTCAATACAAAAACAATTCCTTAGAGCATTACTGACCCTAAATAACTATCTCCATTTATAGTTCAATAATTATCAGCATGATAACTGCTGCCGATGAGCCGTTTTCAATGTATTTCTAGATTGCAATTTAACTATAATTTCCAACATTCAGAGACGCTAATCAGAGCATTTATGCAGCCACAAGAGCCCTCGGCGAGGCTGGAATAACAGTTGCAATCCCCCCCCCACCACCATGCAATGCCATCTTTCAGCCCTTATAGTACAGATATTTCTGTATATATAAAGGGCCAGATAAGAGTGAAGCGCATATCAACGCTTTACACTTAAAGGGATACTAACCCCAAATTTTTGCTTTCATGATTCAGATAGAGCATGCAATTTTAAGCAACTTTTTAATTTACTCCTATTATCAATTTTTCTTTGTTCTCCTGTTATCTTGATTTGAAAAAGCAGTAATGAAAGGTTAGGAGCCGGCCCATTTTTAGTTCAGCACCTGGGTAGCACTTGCTGATTGGTTTGCTACATTTAGCCACAAATCAGCAAGTGCTACCCAGGTGCTGAACAAAAAATGGTCCGGCTCTAAAGCTTACAGTACTGTTTTCTCAAATCAAGATATCATGAGAACAAAGAAAAAATTGATAATAGGAGTAAATTAGAAAGGTGCTTAAAATCTCATGCTCCATCTGAATCATGAAAGAAAAAATTTTGGTTTAGTATCCCTTTAAGCGTTAATTGCGCTAGAAGCAAGCTTTTTGTGCTTGTCGGGTTGCACTCTTATTACGAGTTAAAAGTAAACTCTTTTTGCTCTCATGGTAACACGACTAGCTCAAATAGACGAAGTTACAATATCGTAAACCTAACACTCCAATCATGCACAAACCCGACATGAAAATATGAATTTTTCACATTCCAATGTTCTGCACATACAAGAATATGTAAGCCTGACGAGCACAAACCCTCACTATAAATCCCTTATTGCTCAGGTGCAAATGTTTGCGCTCCACTCATAATCTAGTCCAAAATATTTATTTGCACCTTACCAACCAAAGACAAAAACAAATAAAACCCCAGGCTCATAGATTCCAAGAAAATTTGGCAAGTCCTGCTGTATAATTTTAGTGCCATATTTCACTTTTCAACTTATTACAGAATACCCCAAAATGAATCTTGACATTAGCTTTGTGCATGTGCAAACTGACATAGCCTCTGCAAAGTTACTGAACAGAAACAAATGCTACCTACTCAATTAAACTAAAGATAATATGAATAAGTACTTTTACACTAATAAATATTAGCCAAAACATTAACTCAACTAACCCACTATACCGACAACGCACCTGTTCAAATCCCTTAGTGACATACACACACATCTTTGTTAACATAGACAGTGATTGGTGGGGTCATACAACTGCCCTTCCTGATTGGCTCAGAGTCTGTTCTGTGCTCGGGAGCTGCAATGCTTGCATGTCCCTTTAAATATTTTTTAACCTAAAGAAGTCTGTGTCTGCTACATTTTTATTTGGATTTTAAAAAGCCGATGTTACTAAACTTGCCCAAGATCTTTATTTAGCTGCACAATCTCTTTTATTACTGAGAAGTCCCACGTAGCAATAAACCAGCGCACAGCACGGAGTTCCTGTTGGTAAATAAAAAAGGTTGTTATCACATTAATGACTTTCCTCAATAAAACCAAATCAAGATAGAAACATATCTATATATCATGGCTAAATTGGTAACAGTGAGTGCTTTCTGTAAACAGCAACAGGGGACCTTTTGGGATCATAAATCTTCCTCAGTGCAGGGAATGCTGTTTTAAGGACCAGTCAACACAGTAGATTTGCATAATCTACAAATGCAAGATAACAAGACAATGCAATAGCACTTAGTCTGAACTTCAAATGAGTAGATTTTTTTTTTCTGACAATTTTAAAAGTTATGTCTTTTTCCACTCCCCCTGTACCATGTGACAGCGACTAGCCAATCACAAATGCATACACGTACCATGTGACAGCAATCAGCCATTCACAAATGCAAACACACTTATTCTTGCACATGCTCAGTAGTAGCTGGTGACTCAAAATGTTTAAATATAAAAAGACTGTGCACATTTTGTTAATGGAAGTAAATTAGTTGTTTAAAATTGCATGCTCTATCTGAATAATGAAAGTTTAATTTTGATTGAGTGTCCCTTTAATGATGCCAATCACATGCTGACTTTCTTAGTAAAAAGGGACAATTTGCATTCAGATCACAAGTGAATACCCCCCAAGTCATGGAAATTTAGCTGGTTTGGAGTGCACCTAAGCCTTCGTAAGATTCTAATCTTAGGGGATCAGAAAGACAAAATTAAATTTACATTATTCAAGACACTTTTAAATTTACTTCTATTTACAAATGTACTTTGTTCTCTTGGTATCCTCTGTGAAAAAGAATATATACACATATCACATATTACAACTGGGAGCTAGCTGGTGATTGGTGACTACACACATTTGTCTTTTGTCATAGGCTCACTATGTGGTTAATCCTTTAGCAGGATTATATTTTCTTTCTCCACTTGTATATTCCTTTAAGGCAAATATAATTGGGGTCATGTTTATTGTGTCAAATTAAAACAACATAAAAGTCCATACAAAAAAAAACAAAACTATTAGAAACGTTTGACAGAGTGCGTGTTTTAATAATACATTTTAATATAGCAATACAATACGTGTACTCCAGTTTGTTAGGATATTGCATGCTCTTTTCTAGACATGTGTTTGACACTTTCAAAATGGTTAAACACAGTTATTTTTCACTAGCCGAACTCCACACACCATTTGCCAATCAGGGTTTAGTTTACAGTCAAGTACCCCTAACAGGCCAGGTTTTCATTATAGCTGAACTAGAGTACAGGTGAAATAATTAGCTGATGTGTGTGAGCAGGTTAATTAAAACCTTGCCTTTTGGGGGAACTCGAGGGCCGTGGTTGAGAAACGCTGATTTACCCCCTTGACAATGGTCAAGAGGGGGAGATCAGAAAACATCTTGTATACTTCATCCGTACTTCACTTGCAAAAGGCAAGAATAGCGAAAGGATTTGTCTTAGAGTTCCTTTTGTAATTAAAGGGATAATGTACTCAGGCATGCAGCTGATAAGAAGTCTTATATTCAGTGGTAAAGCAGGCATGCCCGTTCAAGTGGGCTGGGCTTTATGTATACCCTCCCACTAGGATAGTTCTGCACCTGGTATGTTTACATAGCTTTTCTATAGCAAATACTGTACTATTGACATTTTCATTATAACTGGTGGTTTTAACAGAGGAAAACGGCTAATACAACCCAGCAATTAAAAAGGATCATTCAGACCCCATTAAAAGAGAGAGAACTTTACTTTCAGTATTGTTTTGGTGAATTAAATATTCAGTCATGTCCATTAAATCCTGCAAAATCTAGTTAATCTTTATGTCACTAAATTCTGTATGCAGTAATAAATTCCACAGCAACTACATAGTATGTATATTAAAGGGACACTCAATCAAAATTAAACTTTCATTATTCAGATAGAGCATGCTATTTTAAACAACTTTCCCATTCACTTCCATTAACAAAATGTGCACAGTCTTTTTATATTTAAACTTTTTGAGTCACCAGCTCCTACTGAGCATTTGCAAGAATAAGTGTGTATGCATTTGTGAATGGCTGATGGCTGTCACATGGTACGTGTATGCATTTGTGATTGGCTGATGGCTGTCACATGGTACAGGGGGAGTGGAAAAAGACATAACTTTTAAAATTGTCAGAAAAAAATCTACTACTCATTTGAAGTTCAGACAAAGTGCTATTGCATTGTCTCGTTATCTTGCATTTGTTGATTATGCAAATCTACTGTGTTGACTGGTCCTGTGTATAACCTCCATATTTGGTTGGAAGAATCTTCATGGAGATTTTTTTGTGTTCCTTTTACATTATCTTTTCTTTCATAAATGTCTGATTTTCCCCCCCATAACACACTCCCTCCTATACCAACTGGCAGAACCCAGGCCTGCAGCCAACACTACATTCCATTCATAGTTTGGACAGGTATGTTCCTCTGATTAGTAAGAAGTCTTAGGCTGCTTAAGGTGTAGTGTTACTTTTACCTGGGAGGCAGTATGGGCGGAGACCTCTTTTCCTTGTCACTGCACAGAGAAATAATGAGATCCTTGTTGGCTGGGCCACAGTATTCCTTGTAGCCTGTGGGGTTTAGTGACTATATGACAGGCCTTTATTCAGGTTATCCAGTCTCAGTGCGGGCCCTGTGTGATCTTGCGCAAGGTGTTTTATCTTTCAGTGTCTCGGGTATCAAAATGAGATTAGAAGCTCTGATTCGTTTTGTCTTTCTACCCAAGATTGTGCTTTGTACTATGATTTTTAATATATACTGTATATGTTGTTTTATAGCTTGTTTTCTCATGACTACCATGTCAAGTCTGAGTGACGTAGTAAAGAAATATTTTTTTGTTGTTGAAATAACGTTATTGTTTTTTGGCAAATATATGGTTGCTGGTTGTAGCAATTCAGCAACAAAGCATGATTTGTGTTGCTTCTTTTATATTCAATTAGTCAATACTTTTAAAACAGATAGAACAACTTATATATATATATATTTATTTATATTTAAAACAATACTCATTTGAGATATGGTGCAGAAAAACTATGAGATTAATGAGTTTAAAATCCTCCATTATATGAAAGAGACAGAATTATTGTATAGAAAATTAACAAATTTAGGCAAGTATCCCCGCTTGCTTTCACCCAGAAGTACTCTGTATACATTGTTTCCAATGCACCAGAGAACCCTGGGTAAGATATGCAAATTAGATATAGGATGCAGCAAGATAAATCACTTCTGGGCAGCCGTTTTGAGTTTTTGACTCTCATCAGCAGAAGGTAGATTTAAGTTGCTGCTTGGTGAAGCTTTTTTACAGAAAAAAGCAATACTCATTGCTGCATCCTACCCAATAAATTACAAATAGCCCTTAAAAGGGCTTTTTGCGGAGCATTGCCCCAAAGCTCTTTAATCTGTAAAAAAAAAAAAAGACAACAGCCCCCCCAACATTACAACCCACCACCCACACACCCAACCCTACTCTAAAACCCACCCAATCCCCCCTTAATAAAACGTAACACTACCCCCTTGAACATCACCCTACCTTGAGACGTCTTCACCCAACAGGGCAGAAGTGGTCCTCCAGACGGTCCGAAGTCTTCATCCTATCCGGGCAGAAGAGGTCCTCCAGAGGGGCAGAAGTCTTCATCCAGACGGCATCTTCTATCTTCATCCATCCGGATCGGAGCAGGTCCATCTTCAAGACATCCGACGCGGAGCATCCTCTTCTTTCGACGGCGACTGGAACAATGACGGGTCTTTTTAAATGACGTCATCCAATATGGCGCCCCTTCAATTCCGATTGGCTGATAGAATTCTATCAGCCAATCGGAATTAAGGTACAAAAAATCCTATTGGCTGATCCAATCAGCCAATAGGATTGAGCTCGCATTCTATTGGCTGTTCCAATCAGGCAATAGTATGCAAGCTCAATCCTATTGGCTGTTCTAATCAGCCAATAGGATTGAACTTCAATCCTATTGGCTGATTGGATCAGCCAATAGGATTTTTTCTACCTTAATTCCGATTGGCTGACGTCATTTAAAGGAACCATCATTGTTCCAGTCGCCGTCGAATGAAGAGGATGCTCCGCGTCGGATGTCTTGAAGATGGACCCGCTCCGGATGGATGAAGATAGACAATGCCGCCTGGATGAAGACTTCTGCCCGTCTGGAGGACCTCTTCTGCCCTGATAGGATGAAGACTTTGGACCGTCTGGAGGACCACTTCTGCCCGGTTGGGTGAAGATGTCTCAAGTAAGGGTGATCTTCAAGGGGGTAGTGGTAGGTTTTATTAAGGGGGGATTGGGTGGGTTTTAGAGCAGAGTTGGGTGTGTGGGTGGTGGGTTGTAATGTTGGGGGGGGGGGTATTGTCTTTTTTTTTTTGCAGGTAAAAGAGCTGATTACTTTGGGGCAATGCCCCGCAAAAAAGCCCTTTTAAGGGCTATTTGTAATTTAGTATAGGGTAGGGATTTTTATTATTTTGGGGGGCTTTTTTATTTTATTAGGGGGATTAGATTAGGTGTAATTAGTTTAAAAAACTTGTAATTATTTTATTATTTTCTGTAATGTAGTGTTTTTTTTTTCTTCGTAATTTAGTTTATTTAATTTAATTGTAATTAATTGTAGTTAATTTAGGTAATTTATTTAATTATAGTGTAGTGTTAGGTGTAATTGTAACTTAGGTAAGGATTTATTTTACGGGTATATTTGTATTTATTTTAACTAGGAAGTTATTAAATAGTCAATAACTATTTAATAACTATTGTACCTAGTTAAAATAAAAACAAAGTTGCCTGTAAAATAAAAATAAATCCTAAACTAGCTACAATGTAACTATTAGTTACATTGTAGCTATTTTATGGTTTATTTTATAGGTATTTAGTTTTAAATATGAATAATTTATTTAATAATGGTATTTTTATTTAGATGTATTCAAATTATATTTAAGTTAGGGGGTGTTAGGGTTAGACTTAGGTTTAGGGGTTAATAACTTTATTATAGTGGTGGTGACGTTGGGGACGGCAGATTAGGGGTTAATAATTGTAGGTAGGTTGCGACGACATTGGGGGCGACAGATTAGGGGTTAATAATATAATGTAGGTGTCGGCGATGTCGGGGCGGCAGATTAGGGGTTAATAAGTGTAAGATTAGGGGTGTTTAGACTCGGGGTTCATGTTAGGGTGTTAGGTGTAGACATAACTTTTATTTCCCCATAGGAATAAATGGGGCTGCGTTAGGAGCTGAACGCTGCTTTTTTGCAGGTGTTAGACTTTTTTTTAGCCGAATCAGCCCAATTGATTCCTATGGGGAAATCGTGCATGAGCACGTTTTGCCAGCTTACCGCTGCCGTAAGCAGCGCTGGTATTGAGGTGAGATGTGGAGCTAAATTCTGCTCTACGCTCACTTTTTTGCGGCTAACGCCGGGTTTCTAAATGCCCGTAATACCAGCGTTGCTGTAGGTTAGCGGTAAGGAAAAACTGTGCATTAGCACCGCACACCATTACCGACAAAAACTCGTAATCTAGCCGAATGTATGCAGAGTACTTCTGGGTGAAAGCAAGAGGGCATACTTGCTTAGATTTTCTAATTGTACCTGTGTGTGTATATAATTTTTTAAATGTTAAATGGTCAAAAAATATAATGTAAAACTCCCTAGCATTTAATGAACAGATAACATACGTCCCAGGACAGGTAATAAGCAACTTGCATTGTGATAATATGAATACTTTACAAGATCATTTAAAGCAAACAGAAAGCTGGCATTCCTGGCACTAGCAAGCTAATATCTCATGACAAAGGTATGATCAGGGGGTATTTCCTGCCATCTTAGGCACCCTGACTCACAATGTACAGTAATCCAATGTTCATTTGTTTCAAAGTTCTAAAGAGGATGTGACTCATCAAAGCACTGGGTGTTCTATCAGCCTAAAGAAAAAATAGTTCATTCTAATTAGCTAATTAGCCTATTATTGCTGATAAGATCAACACTCTCTTGTGGTAAACCTAACTAAAATAATATTTTACTGATGAATTAGATAGATTGATAGATATATGGACAGACAGTCTCCTCCAAATAAGGCAAGTTGTGGGTGGAGTAAGCCATTAAAAGAGTGCATCAAACAATGTGTTAATGTATTCATGAGAGTGTTATATAAAATGTTTAGTTATGTGTAATAAAGCTACTTTGCAATGTACCTTCATTAATAATTTTGTATGTAATTTAGCTCTGAAAAAAATGAATGTTTATTTTTTCTTCCTAAATGTAAATAGTCCACAGCTGCATTCATTACTTTTGGGAAATAAGAACCTGGCCACCAGGAGGAGCTAAAGACACCCCAGCCAAAGGCTTAAATACTCCTCCCACTTCCCTCATCCCCCAGTCATTCTTTGCCATCCGTCCCAGGAGGTTGGCAGAGAAGTGTCAGAACTTGTTTTGTTTCTTATGGAGGGTAGTACTCTTCGACATGGGACGGGAGTTTTAAGTAATCCTATCAGTCTCTAAGTGAGAGCCTGGATGAAAGTTAGAGTCCGGAGATGCAGGGAGAGTCTCTCTGTGAAACCATCCCGACTCATATTAACAGCTCCTCAAGCATTCAGCGTTGTCGAACTTCGCTTTACTGCCTGCTTTTTTCTCTCAAGTCCATGGCGGAGGCATTGCTACTATTCGTCACACTTGAAGGGCCGTGTTTCTGTTTCACGGCATAGATTCCAGTAAGATTGCTTCATTTTACTTCATCAGAATGCATTGTAACTTATTGTTTCCCGTAAGGAACTATCTTGTGGGACTTATTAAGTATATTTATAGGGCCTCAGTGAGGCTCCTTTGGAATCTTGGAATAATATCTCCTAAGGGGGATTATTGAACAGGGTTTTTTTATGGTTGGGTGCACTTTTTTGGACTGTTATGTTCACCTTGTGACTGGATGTGTTTATGTTCTGGTCTTCCATTTCCACATTCCTGACCGTGTGGCGACGGAAAAATTAGAGTCTGCTTGTGTCTGGTTCTAGGAGGTGGTGAGTGCCCCAGCTATTGTGGGTGTCAGGTGCCATTTAAGTTTTTTTCTTAGTCCATATTAGTATATTCTCTATCTAGTTATGGAGGATTCTGATGCTGAAACTGTTCATATTTCAGATTCAGATTCTTCTACTTGTGAAGAATGTGAATTGGCCCCGTTGACACGGGTCAATCGGTTATGTTCGATATGCCAGAATAGAGCGCCCTGTTCCTCGTGCTCCTGGGAATCAGGGGTCTTCTGAGCCATCTGCCTCTGGGGGTTCTGTCCTCCAAGAGGCGAGTTCCCTACCGCTCCCTACTACTACACATGCGGGTAACCCAGATTGTTTATCCCTCCTTACAGGGCGACTTGTTCCCCCACGGAGGTTGCAGCTCATTTTCGCTTTCACATATTTTTGGCGATTGTGCGTCTGAAAAGTCCAGACGTTTATTTGTGTTTGTGCTTGTGCCCGATTTTCCCGGGTCTCCCGGCTTTGGGTGGCCCTATATAGTTCCCTGCGGGTGCAGCTGTCTCTGAGTGTTGTGCCTTTCGTTACAGAATAGCATGTCTTCGTGTTTTACTCAGACACGTTTTTGAGTTATTGGAGAATCCTATCCTTAACAGATACGGAAATCCGCAGTATTCTACTTCAAATGGCTCACCTCATTAGACATGAGGGGATGACGTAATTTCCAAATTGTCTGCTTATTGAGATCTTTCCCAGTTTTTTGTTGGAAGATCAGGGTTCCGCTTGGCTGGTCCTGCGGGTATGCCTGTTTTCTTCCTGGGCGTTAACCTACGTGTTGCCTTATATTTTCCTTTATCCAGTTAGGATGTCTTTTTATTTTCGATTATGTGTTTCCTTCGGGAACTTCTGGGATCGATTTCTCTCTGGTTGCTTCTTCGGAAGCTTGTTAAGGGACACATTAGTCCTAGGTTTGTCTGTTTTGCCTTCCCCCCTGAGGGAGGATTTAGCCAACTTGACAGTTATGACCCCAGCTGTGGCTGGTCCTGCTGGGATTCAGATCTTCTGTCCAGTGGCTTGTTCAGACACGTGGCGCCTGTTCTGCCTGGCTGGTCCGGTGGGGCGCTGAGTGCTCACATTATTATTTGTGTGTCTTCTTGTTTTTCTTTACAAGTTCAGCTAAACACTCTAAAAGGATCCGTATGGCTGGAAGGATTGTGTCAGTCCTTATTCAGCACTCAGTCTGGTGACCGGGTCAGTGGAGTTCTGCTGCGTCACTCTCTTTGCTCCGATTTCCTTGGCGACTAGAGTTTCTTTCCTCTTTGGGGAGGATTGGGGGCTTAGCGCCTCCTTACCACTGTTTGAGGGGTTTGGCTTTCTGAGGCTCTGGAATTGTCCTTGGACTTTTTCCTGCTGTGGTCCTCTTCTTGTGACCTTGCGGCCTTCGTCCGTTCCTCGGGTCCTTAGGGGGACCTGGTTCCATTAGGGAGTTGGTTCCTTTGTAGGGACATGGGCAGTGTGGTCTCCTTGAGCTCTGTTTAGGGTTTCTACCCAGAGCTGAAGGATGCGCCACATCTTTCTTCTTCTTCTCTTCTGATTTTTGGGGGGGATGTGGAGGCTAGCCTTTGTTCGAGTGACTTTGTCCTCAAAGTATCCCCTTGCTCTTGGTCGTAGGTGGCTGTAGTAGCCTGATGGTTAGCTTAGCTGCCTAGCAAGCGGAAGATTTGCAGCTTGAAACCAGCTGCAGCTATTTAAGCTAGGGCTCTAGTGACCTTGTTTCGATCTTTGATTCCTTAGCTCTTCGGAGCGTTGGACTCTGGCAAGGGGTGGTCTCGTCTTCTGGTCGGGACTTGCGTGTTTTTCTCATGGTCCATTTTACTTGGACATTGTATGGTATCTCCTGGGGGTCTGGTTTTATATCATATGGGGGATTTCAGTTTCCGGGTTCTTGTTTATTTGGGGGGCTCGGACCTCTCCTCGCTCTGGCTCTTCCGGTGGATGAGTTTTTTTTCCCCACTCAGCATTTCCTTTGTGGATCCCGTTGCAGGTTGTAACGGACTGTTAGGATCTAGAGCTGGTCCGGGGTTCCCCAGTTCCAGGAAGCTTGGGCGGTGTCCTTTGGTTGGGCTAGTTGATCTGGTTCAGTAGACCAGGTTTTTCTGGGTGCCGATGCCCCCTGGTCATTTCCCTTGGTTGACTTGTTGAAATAGTGTGATGACTTTGCTGCACTGCAAGCAAAGGGGTTCGCTATGGAACCACTGCAGATATGGCACCTTGTGTGTGTGCTAGCCAGTTAGATCTTCAGGGGATTCCATCCAGGTCAGGGTGTTGGAGTTTTGTTCTCTCGGTTCAGGTTGTGTCCTGGGGGGCAGGTGCTCTGTCCTTCCGGCCCACTTGCCGGCCCCCCTTTATCTTGGGGGGCTTATATCTTTCTTTCAGAAGTGTGGTCCCTATCTTAGGGCTTCTCCTGGCTTCAGGAGATTAGGACAGACGGGTTATCCTATTTTGGAGAGAGGTACGCTCTCTTGGTTGTTCTGTCCATTTGAAGAGTTGCTGGCTCCGCCTTGAGTTGGGCCTTTAGTTAGACCTCTAGGTCTAAGGTCTTGTCGACGGTCTCCATGTGGTATTTCAGGTTGGCACCCGAGCCCTATTGTAATGGCTGTGCCATTTTTTTCACTTGTTGTTTGAGCCTGGGGTTTTTCTGGTCCCCTGGTTTCAGACCTGCCGATGCTTGGGCTGGCCCGGCTTGAGGTAGGTCCTGAGATCCGTTGTTCTCTCGGATCTTGGGGGCGCATTGGTCCTCATTAAGGTTCTGGGCTCTCCTTTTATTTCGAGACCTATGTGTAGGTCTGGCGATTTCGGTTGCCTAGGGTGTGCCTTCTGTAATGGAGGTTTAGCACTCTACATTTTGGAAGCCGCTTCTAGCAAGCATTTCTTCTGTGTCATCCTGAGGATGGCTGCGGGTTCTTTACTCATACCACATAAGGACGTCTGCCTCACCAGGTAGGCACATGTATCTCTGTTGTAAACTTTATAACTTGCAACTTTGTAATGCAGCTTGTTTATCCTGCGCTTACCTTGATTGTAGGTTCTCTTAGCAGTTTACTTCTATATCCAACTTACAAGACAGCCATGAAATATGCCATCCGTTCCTCCTATTAATTATTATTAATTATTATTATTGTTCTGTCCATTTGAAGAGTTGCTGGCTCCGCCTTGAGTCTATTTTGGGCCTTTAGTTAGACCTCTAGGTCTAAGGTCTTGTCAACGGTCTCCATGTGGTATTTCAGGTTGGCACCCGAGCCCAATTGTAATGGCTGTGCCATTTTTATCGCTCGTTGTTTGAGCCTGGGGTTTTTTACTTCTATATCCAACTTACAAGACAGCCATGAAATACGCCATCCGTTCCTCCTGTTAATTATTATTATTATTAATAGGAGGAACGGATGGCGTATTTCATGGCTGTCTTGTAAGTTGGATATAGAAGTAAACTGCTAAGAGAACCTACAATCAAGGTAAGCGCAGGATAAACAAGCTGCGCTACAAAGTTGAAAGTTATAAAGTTTACAACGGAGATACATGTGCCTACCTGGTGAGGCAGACGTCCTTATGTGGTATGACCACAATGTTTTAAGGATGTTTAAGGATGTTGAAAATGACTCTGTTTCTGAATCTAGCCACTTGTGTCATACTCCTGAATGAACGCAGTCTCTGTGATTGATTTGAAATAATACCCGCGAGTGTATGAGCCCTGTATTTTTCTCCCACTGAAGATGAAAGACAAGAACGTTTAACAATGCTCCACAGATACTAGATAAGCAGAGGTTCTGCTATATGCTGTCTATAATACAAATGGAACTTTCATTTTACAGCAGAGTTTATTTATTTAATACATTGTAACATCTTCTGTTTAAGTGGGCCCACGTTCGCATATATAGATACAATTATTCTGTGTAATCTCAGGTGGCAATAAAGTATCATTTAGTATAAACACAATTATTATTGATTTCTATATTATGGAAATTGCTTGTTTTTTTTCTGAGTGCTAAGATGAGAGGCTTTTTATAAGGTTTTTCTATCTCTTATTGCACTAGTTAGTTTAGAGGTGACTTTATACTCTGGTGCTGGACAGAGGGAACTCAGTGTGGGTCTGTTAAGACCTACACATCTTTCTTTTGAATAGTTATATTTCAATATTAGAATATTAGATCCCCCCTTAGCACAATTTTTCCTGATAAATATTGAATTAATCAGGAATTTTGAATGAGCAGGTCATAATGAAGGGAGTGGTGTAATTGGTTTTCCTATATAAACTATATACAATATATATATATATATATATATATATATATATATATATATATATATATATATATATATATATATATATATATATATATATATATATATATATATCAAAATAACAAGAGTATTGCATTGAGCAATGATACTTTTTTTATTGGACTAACTATACATTTATAAGATGACAAGCTTTCGGAAGAGTTCCTTCCTTTATCAAGTCTGAAGCAATACTAACCAATTCAATGGAATTTACAGATTGTATCTTAAAACACAGAATAGCTAAGAAGACAGTGCAGGGAGAGGAGGAGGTGTCGTAAAAATCATGAGGGGGGCTTAGGTAACAGGCAGACAGTGTCCAGTGTAGGAGAACAGACAGGGGAAATATATAGCTTTACATAGAGCATATACTGACATAAAGTTATATATGAACATTGAATCAATATCTATAGAGATGTGAAATTGTATATACAGGGGGAATTCAAAAGTTAAGAAAAGACAAAAGTGTGGACATAGGCTTACCTGTGTACCTATGTATAAAGAATGTGGAATATACAATGTAATTGACTAAATGAAAGTACATTACAAAAAATTTTGATAATGTGTTAAGAATCCAGAGTCCACATTTAGTCCAGAATTAAACAGGTTGAAGTGCATTATCATTTTCATTTCAAAGGTTTTTCTTTCCATGGTGTTATTGAAGTTGCCTCTGAGAATTTTGATTTTGAGGTTTTGGATGGAGTGGTCAGGTTGGGTGAAATGGTGACCAACAGGGGTGCAGTATTTTGTTTCACAGTGGTTTTTGATTGAGTGTCTGTGTAAGTTCATTCGAAGGTGCAGTTTTTGGCTTGTTTCTCCAATATAGCATCCCATTTCACATGCAGTGCAATGTATCATGTATACCACATTTGCAGATATACATGAATATGCCCCTTTAATGTTGTAAGATTTATTATTGTGATTTGCTGTGCTGCTTTCACAAACGTGTTGACACAGTTTGCAGCGAGCTTTATAGCAGCACTTGGTTCCATTCTGAGTGTTCTTTTTCTCAAGGGGTAGCTTCCTATGTACCAGTTTCTGCTTTAGGTTAGGTGCTTGTCTGTATGCCAGGATTGGGGGTTTTGGAAAGATTTTTTTGAGTGTGGGATCCTCTAAGAGTAGTGGCTGTAAGTCTTTTATGATTTTTCGTATCCCTTCCACAGCAGGGTTGTATTTGACTACTAGTGGTATATATATAGTGGTGTGTGTGTGTGTGTGTGGTATATACACACACACACACACACACACACACACACACACACATATATATATATATATATATATATATTTTCACACACACTCAAAACCTTTGACCCTCCCCAGTCCCGCCCCTTGTCATATGCCATATTTCTTTCAATCTGCCACAAAACCTTTTTTCCATTAAGCAACTTTTTTTCTTTTCTTAATATATTAAAGTATTAAGTCTTAATATAACCTAGATCTATTTCCATAGCATTTGCATGTGTTTTGTTAGGCAAACTAGCAAAAGTGTTACATTTTAAAGTAGTATTTTAGATTGTACTAGAGCGCAACACTCAACTCACTTGTAACCGCAATCAATGCACTAATAATGCTCTCTGCACTATCCATTAAAATTATAGGATGCACTAAAAATGTTTTAGCCGTATTAATAAGATGAGCGTTATTCTTTGCGCTTGACCGAGCTATCCATTGCGCTCCACTTGTAAACTCACCCACAGTAAATTAGGGCAAGTTAGTACTCTATAGCAGCAGTGTTTGCAGCTATGAATAAGATATTTACACGCTCCTGATTTCCTATGAGCCTACCTAGGTTTACTTTCTAAAAAACTGTCATTTTAATGTTTTTTAATCAGGATTAAATATTTGACTTGTAGTGTTTTCTCCTCACGGTGAAAGTAAACTTTAATTACAATGTGTGTGTGTTTAACCCCTTGTGCCATATGGATGTAGGTACTACATCACACAGTACTTTGCCTAGTGTACAACGTAATACTTACATCGAGCACAGAGGCGCAGGTTGTGGTCCCCCTGTCAGCTTTGACAGCAGGAGTCACAGCTAGGTGGCAGAAGGCATCTGCTTTCATATGGCTGTGACACTGTCTGTAGCGATCTTTACGGTGAGGTCGGTGGGAAGTGTGGGAGGAAGGCAGCCCATCAGGGCAGGGGATGGAGGGGCGGGTCCCTACACTACTGCAAAATAAGTTTTTTTCAGGGGAGAAATAGTATATTGGTTGTAGGGGGAAGTGGGAACCTACACTACAGAAAAAAAGTGATTGCTTACATGGTGGAGGTGGGGAGGGTGAGTGGGGCCTACACTACATAAACAAATATTTATAGCAAATAAATAATTGGGGGGGGGGGGATGAAAAAAACACTGTAAGTTGTTATTGCAGGATGGCTGCCAGTAACAAAGATGGTGAAAAACTCTGGGAGGGAGGAGGTTTATATTGCTGTTTAGGGGGATCAGGGAGGGGGTGGGTGAGGAAGGATCCCTATACTAAATAAAAATAAATATATACTTAATACAAAAAAAATAACTTAAAGGGGCAGTATACACCAATTTTCATATAACTGCATGTAATAGACACTACTATAAAGAATAATATACACAGATACTGATCTAAAAATCCAGTATAAAACCTTTAAAAACTTACTTAGAAGCTTCCAGTTTAGCTCTGTTAAAAAGGTATCTGAAAATACCCACTGCAAATGGGAAAAAGCAGACCCCCCCTCCTTCCTTTGCATATGAAAAGACTCTTTACACAAACAGGACCAAGCTGGGGTAGGTATACATCAATATTCTCCTAAAACTTTGGGGCTTGGTTAGGAGTCTGAAAATCAGTGCAATGTTATTTAAAAATAAGCAAAACTATACATTTTTTTGTATGGGCTATATAAATGAATCATCTACAAAACATTTATGCAAAAAAAATCTTAGTGTATAATGTCCCTTTAAATGCTGGCTGGCTGCCAGTACCTATAAAGATTGTGACCAGTGTGTGTATGTGTGTGTGTGTGTGGGGGGGGGGGGGGGGGGGTCAGAGCTGTTTTGAAGGGATCAGGTAGGAATTGGTGAGTGGTACGTGTCAAGTCATACTTCACTGATTAACCCCTTTACTGCCAGGAACTTCAGTAGTGTGGTGCACAGCTGCAATTAGCAAACTTCTAATTAGCAAAAATAAATAAATGGCAAAGCCATGCTTGTCTGCTATTTCTAATCAGAGAAGCTTTTACAACCATTTGTTTTATGAATGCAATAGATGTGTGTAAATAATTTCAGTGAGAAACCCAAAGTTTGAGAAAGTGTTTTTTTTTTTTTTATATGATAGTATCTGGCACCAAAATATACAAAAATTGGCCTAGATCAATACCTTGGAATGTCTTTTTTAAAAAGAGACCCTATTTCTGTTTAAACGGAGTGATAGCAAAAATTAAAAATTATCCAGTACCTTGGGCATCTTTTTCTCAGGAATTCATGGTAGTAAAGGGGTTGCAATTCTAGTAAACAGTCAAGGAGGCAATATGGAGGGTAGCCAGATATTTCTAAGCTTTTCAAAATAGGAGAGACTTCTTAACAATTAAATGTCCCTCCTCCCCAAGGCAAAATAGTAAAAAAAAAAACATTCTTTGGATCTCATGTGAAAGTTGATGAAGTGCTTTGATATTTGGAGAGCACAAAGACTCTCACCCTACTCATGTGATCTGGCTAAATCGGCTTATAGGAAAAGAAATATGCTGCACTGACTATCTTGGCGTTTGTACCTTTTTGCAGTGGGAATCAAGCCTGAAAAAATGACTTAACTGTCTGGTTGTGTACGCTGAACATTTCTCATTACAATCGATGACTGTCCTATATTTTTAATTAAATAGAAACATAATGTCTTCTAATTAGAGGAGGAAAAGAGCTGACATACACAAACTACTTATACCAAGAACATTTTCTAATTTGTCTTCTTTACAATACCAGTTAATTACTTAAAATTTTTATTACAATACATTTTGCTGGTAAACTTGACACTTGTATATTTATTTATATTTGTGGTGCTGATCTCTGAGAAGCAGATCAAATTCCAATTAATCTAAAAAGTCAAATTAAAACATGGTTCTGTGTGAACTCTAAATGATGTAAATCTGCTTTCATAAATACCCCTGATTACACACAAACAAATGATTCATTTAAGATGAGATAAAATGTCTAATTGTGCATAGTTTTAAAAAAGGCAATTTATTTTCATTAATTTGACAGATTCCCTGCAATGTTACACATTGAGCACTCGATCAGTGTAGGAGCAATATATATATATATATAGGGGAACAAGGAAACTCCTCGGCACACCAGGTATAGATAAAAAGCCAGTCTTTATTTACTAACGAGTAAAAACAGGATCCTCATACAGCAACATGGTAAAAGCAATAATAGATGAACCGGAACAGGGGGAACAACACCTCCTGTGACATCATACGCGTGTCATGCCTCTGGGGCACTTGTTCACTGATAGAGAACAGGTGGTGTAGGTGCTCTTAATATACAAATTACCGTCCAATAACATAGCATCAATGAAAACACATTTCATTAACCCCTGAAGTTCCTGTCGCAAACAAAAAATTACTAATCTATATAGCCTCTATGTGTAGTATCTATTACAAAAATAAGTGCATATATATACATTATATTATAACATATGTTTGATTCACAATATCACAATAATAATAAATTCAAGTATAAATGTAGGTATATATTCAAATTGGACATCAAGACCTAATCCCTACTGTGATGTGAATGACAAAACAGTTTATAATGCGTATATATATAGAGACTTCAATTTAGTGCACTCTCACTGGCCAACCCAGACACAGACCAGGGTGCTTAACGGAATGAACAATCTGAATAGGAATAAGCACTCACTGGATTTCAAAACAACAAATATTTATTCGGCAGTGACGTTTCGGGGCATTCACCCCTTCCTCAGACAACCCAAAATGTGAAACAAGCAATGTTAAATAATCACTCAAACCCCTCCCCCATCAAATTTCAGCCAATCAAAATACATCCAAAGCAATCAATAGGGGATGTATGTTAAACAAAAACAATTACATTTCTGTATAATGTCAACAAAGTGTATACTTTTAAAAAGCGCATGTGTAGTATATCAATATATAGTGTAATGTAATAATGTGTCAGTGACAGTGAAGTGGGTGGCTATGGAATATGCTAACAGATAATAAATAATAAATCTGCCTTCTTATAATACACACTGTAATCAAAACCTGAGGTGTTCACTAGACTTACTGTTACAAAGAGAAGTGGCTTATTTGTACCGCATATAAAGTGCTCAGAGACATTTACTCACTTAACTGCAAAGCAACTTACTGTTCATAAAAAGTATCTAATTTAGATAATCCTCAAAGGGTATGGATACTCCGCCATTAGCTATCACGCTAACCACCGCATGGTCTGAGGGGGCGTGTCAGCATCCGGGTTAGCATCTTGAACCGCTCCTGGAAATCAATGCCCTAAGCGTTGTTATGTGTTGCCATAGCAACCTACCGCGACGTCACCAAGCACACCAGAACGAGGCCATACTGCATAGGTCTGCAATAGGTCACCATGGCAACCCAACAAACACTTTAACGATATAAAGATCAGTATGTAAGCATAACTAGTGTCATAATCTGATCGAATAATGCTTAGCTTGTTGAGAACATACTTGTGTGGCAACTATATATGCGGTAAACTATAAACTAACACATTGAGAGTTATCCAGTGATAGAACTGTCAGCGGTCGTGAGAAATAAAGCTAGCTGATGCATAATATACTCTAAACAGATCTCTAAGACTATAGTGGATGTAATTAAATATTCTAGAGGGGATCATTACGTCAAAAATTGAGGAGTATATAGCCACAAATTATTCAATCCAAAATCTGGCACGAATCTAAATTATGAGCCGTGTGTTCTGATGCTACAAAGGCCCATATATAAGTTAATTATTGGATCAAAAATGTCCTGCTCTAGACATACTGACTTGCTCTAGACATAATGACTGGATCCCTAGCTACTCTCAAAATGGAAAATCACAGAGTATAATGGGGATGATCTAAATCCTGTGATTTCTTAATAGGGGTCTGAGCATGTAAACTGGTGAGATATCCAGGACACCACATATGTCTAAATCAACTCTAGGCTAGATTAACCAAATGGGTACACTAATTGTTGGGATCATGACAGTACGGCATTGTGTCACTAAAGTCCTACCTGAGAGTGGAACTTCGTAACTCCCAGAGTATGGTATTACAAGAGATCTCTAGTAGGTAGGCTAAGTGTGGATTCTTAATATGTCCACAAGGATTTAATAAAGTGTACATGGACTCTCATTAACAAATGGGATGTTTAGAGACATCCTACCAGTTATGTCCCAAGAAAAGGTACTATAGGAAGCAATGCCAGTCCACATTTGTATTCAATCCACCTGGTTGCACCGTTCCAAGTCTATGGATCCACTTGGCCTCAATTTGTAGGAGTTTCTTCTTTCTGTTGCCTCCCCGTATCAAAGGTGGCACATGATCTATAAGTATGAAGCGTAAGTCCTTCACAGTGTGGTTCATCTGTATAAAATGGCGTGCCACCGGTTGTTCCGATGTACCATCTTTGAGTGCAGTCCTGATGGCACTCCGATGGTTAGCCATCCTCTTCTTGATGTCATCATCCGTCTTACCGACGTAATATATCCCACATGTGCAATTCAACAGGTATCCAATAATTAACTTATATATGGGCCTTTGTAGCATCAGAACACACGGCTCATAATTTAGATTCGTGCCAGATTTTGGATTGAATAATTTGTGGCTATATACTCCTCAATTTTTGACGTAATGATCCCCTCTAGAATATTTAATTACATCCACTATAGTCTTAGAGATCTGTTTAGAGTATATTATGCATCAGCTAGCTTTATTTCTCACGACCGCTGACAGTTCTATCACTGGATAACTCTCAATGTGTTAGTTTATAGTTTACCGCATATATAGTTGCCACACAAGTATGTTCTCAACAAGCTAAGCATTATTCGATCAGATTATGACACTAGTTATGCTTACATACTGATCTTTATATCGTTAAAGTGTTTGTTGGGTTGCCATGGTGACCTATTGCAGACCTATGCAGTATGGCCTCGTTCTGGTGTGCTTGGTGACGTCGCGGTAGGTTGCTATGGCAACACATAACAACGCTTAGGGCATTGATTTCCAGGAGCGGTTCAAGATGCTAACCCGGATGCTGACACGCTCCCTCAGACCATGCGGTGGTTAGCGTGATAGCTAATGGCGGAGTATCCATACCCTTTGAGGATTATCTAAATTAGATACTTTTTATGAACAGTAAGTTGCTTTGCAGTTAAGTGAGTAAATGTCTCTGAGCACTTTATATGCGGTACAAATAAGCCACTTCTCTTTGTAACAGTAAGTCTAGTGAACACCTCAGGTTTTGATTACAGTGTGTATTATAAGAAGGCAGATTTATTATTTATTATCTGTTAGCATATTCCATAGCCACCCACTTCACTGTCACTGACACATTATTACATTACACTATATATTGATATACTACACATGCGCTTTTTAAAAGTATACACTTTGTTGACATTATACAGAAATGTAATTGTTTTTGTTTAACATACATCCCCTATTGATTGCTTTGGATGTATTTTGATTGGCTGAAATTTGATGGGGGAGGGGTTTGAGTCATTATTTAACATTGCTTGTTTCACATTTTGGGTTGTCTGAGGAAGGGGTGAATGCCCCGAAACGTCACTGCCGAATAAATATTTGTTGTTTTGAAATCCAGTGAGTGCTTATTCCTATTCAGATTATATATATATATATATATATATATATATATATATATATATATATATATATATATATATATATATATATATAGTCTCTGATTGGTCACAATAAAGAAGGTATAAACATACACAATACTTCCCAGGAAGCTCCCAAGGCTCTCTAGGACAGGGATGTGAAGGAGTTTAGTTTGCAGTCGGCACCAGTGTTTGGTGGGGGATACTACAGTGGGATAGGTGTAGCCGTGGAGTGCACCATCAGTTGGGCGGAGTGAGGGAGGGCCATGACCAGTGTGGGGGAGTCCCTAGTAACCCGGGACATTTGCAAATCTCATCAGTTCCACAGCTATACTTGTTTTACTAATGTACCTATTCCTCATATTGCCTAATGAGCAGTTTGTTATTGGTGAATTCAAGTGATATAATATTTTTCAGTTGTATTAAATATAGGGTGACCATATTGCCTCTTTAAAAAGGGACACACGAAAAAATACATATGTCAGGGCTGTTTAAAGAAATGTTTTGTATAAGAACCCTGACACATGTATTTTTCATATGTGTCCCTTTTTAAAGCGGCAGTATGGTCACCCTAATTAGATATAATGCTTAATTATGTGCTTATTTTAGGAAAACATGCTTAGCTTTTTAAAAAAAATATTGCAATTATCACTTGCCTTATTTTCCACTGTCCAATGCTGTGTATATTATCAGCCAATACGTAATGGTTTCTAACTGAACACATGGATGAGCCAATCACAATATATATATATATATATATATATGCAGCCACCAATCAACAGCTAGAACCTAGGTTCTCTGCTGCCCCTGAGCTTGCCTAGATAAACCTTTCCGTAAAGGATAACAAGAGAAGGAAGCAAATTAAATAATATAAGTAAATTGGAAAGTTGTTTAAAATTGTATGCTCTATCTGAATCATAAAAGAACATGTTTGGGTTTCATGTCCCTTTAATGATTGTTTTATAAATGTGACTGTCCGCATGAAACTGACCATATCCATAAGATTTTTCTTATTGCTTCCAATTGCAGATTTTTACTTTATGGCCACTGGAAAATCTTGTGTTTTTTTTTTTTTACAGTTTTCCCAAATGTAGTGCTGTTTGTACAGAGTATGATTGATTTATACCCCCATTCCCTCTATATATTTTTTTGCCATTCTGTCCTTGTTACTAACAGTACCTTTGATTCCTTCCTTCACCATGAACATGAAAGTCAAATTAATCAGCTTAATTTACATATTTTTTACCCTATAATTTGCTGTTATAACATTTATGAATTTGTGCATTTTTTTACTAGTTCAAACGTTGTGTACGCACATTAACTCTGATTAGTTAGAATGATAGGTACTGATGCTCTGATACTTTAAATGAAGCAAAAATAAACTAGACTTAAAAAATACCCTAAGTATTGCTAGGGCATAAAAAGATGATGTTAAAAACCCACAGACTTAACAGACCACTAAATATAGTTGTATTGCATAATTAACAAGTGCATAATAAAAAGACAATGCAATAACACTTAAGGCCTGATATTCAAAACCGCACCACTCAGGCGAGATATTCTAAGAAGTCTCGTCAGTACGGTGAGGCCCTTAAAAAAATAATATAGAAACACAAATTTTATCTTGAGAAATGTTAATGTGGCTATGTAGTGTTCTTAGGGCTAGATTTATTAAAGCCCTACGGCTGCAAGTTCTCATAAGAACATGCTCGCAGTAATTTATCAAGCACCAGACCGCCGCTTCCCTAACCTCTTCGCCACCTCTAAGGTGGCGAAATTCAATCTCCTCTGTCTAGTCAGACCGAGGAGATTGACAACTCCTGCACGCGCTTGATTGGCTGTGCGTGGGCAGGGGGCGGGATTGCACGAGAGCGCAAAATTGCGCTCGTTTGCAATGGCGAATCCCTGCGGGTAATTTTGCCCCGCCACAGGCGAGCTGATGCGTACAGGGGCATGTATATGCGCCCCTGTCCGCCTCAGCTTTATAAATCTAGCCCTTAATGTGAAACAGAAACTCATACATTACAATGCAAGGTCTAAAAAAAAAATCCCAAAGTTTTTGTGTGATTTCTCTCCATGCGTACAAGGTTTTGAATATCAGGCCCTTACTCGGAATTTCACAAAAGCAGATTTTTTTTTCCTGGTACATTTATTTTTTCTCCCATTTGCCAGCCCCTGTATCATGTGACATACATCAACCAATCACAGACTAGTATATGTATACCCTTTGAGCTTGTGGGGATCTGGTGCCTCAAAAAGTGTGCATATAAAAAGATTGCGTAACATTTGATAATGGAAATAAATTGGAAAGATTCTTCAAATTGTATGCTCTTTCTGAATTCTGAAAGTTTAATTTTGACTTGAGTTTCCCTTTAAGACTTAAAATGAACAAAAAGAAAATGTAGCATTGTAGAATAGGAACTTTCCCTAGGTCATGTGCAGATTCTAAATAAGGCGCATGGTTACAAAGCGCTGTTGCACGGAACATCAATAAATAAATATGGTGGGAGCACATGAAGCACAGGACAGAAAAATAATGGAACCAAGTCCCTGCGTTTTTGGTATAAAGCGTCTCCCTCTGAGGCAGCAAAGAATGGCAGCTTTGTTACTGTGTGTATCTGAAAGCCAGAATGGATGACCTGCGCTAGCAGTGTGACACTGGTCCTTCCTGTCCCGCCAGCCCCCTCTCTGCGCAAGGGCTGATGGCCATGAACTCGCACGGTGTGGTGAGCTAGTGTGCCAGAGAACTCCCTCTCTGTCCCTTTTCAGCCTAACGTTGGCACCAAAACATTTCCTTTTAGGGAACATCTTAATGTTCTTTTCAAAGCCCTTGGGAAAGGGGGTAGGGAGGAAACATTCTTCACTGTATCTAATGTGCTTGAAAGTCTCTTTTCTTATGTCTTTTGTTGCTTTTTATACCCAAAACAAAACCCCCCGAGAGCTCAGTCTGACAACATCTATTCAGGTTCTCTGTGCACATAAGCTCTGGCCGTCACAATGCGACCTGCCTTTACAGACACTGTGAATCATGAGCCACTTCAAGTTCCACAGAAAAGCTCATAGAAAAAAAACAACAAAAAACAACAAGGCACCGAAAAGTACAATTATAGTTTTTGGAAAGAATATTTTGCAGTCAGTGTTTTTTTTAAAGGTAACCTTTCTTTATTGCTTTGCGTTTTATACATTTCCTACTTCAAATAAATAAGCAAGGAAATCTGATTAAAATTGATTTGCTTGTTCTTTTGCATATGTAGTGTGAGATTCTAAAGAATTAATATATATATACTTTTTTTTTGCATAATTTTTCTGTAATTTAAAGGGACAGTCTAGTCAAATTTAAACTTTCATTATTCATATAGGAGATGTAATTTGAATCAACTTTCCAATTTACTTTTATTATCAAATTTGCTTTGTTTTCTTGTTATTCTTAGGTGAAACTAAACCTAGGTAGGCTCATATGCTAATTTCTAAACCCTTGAGATCTGCCTCTTATCACATGTTTTTTTTTAAATTGCTTTTAACAACAAGAGACTGTGGGCCATATAGATAACACTGTGTTCAGGCACATGGAGTTATTTAAGAGTTTGCACAACACAATGCTAAATGCAACTCAACAGATTTTATACAGTCACAGTCATGTGATCAGGAGGCTGTCAGAAGGTTCTTAGATACAAGGTAATCACAGAGGTAAAAACTGTGTTGGTTTTGCAAAACTGGGGGATGGGTAATAAAGGTATTATCTGTCTTTTAAAACTATAACAATTCTATTGTAGACTGTCCCTTTAAGTTTGAAAATTAAGACGTGTCCAATTCTGAGAACTGATAAAACCCATGTCCGACCTGACAAGTTTACCCCTCACCATATCTGTCCCTAATAGGCTTCTGCAGAGATAAGCTGTGTTCTCCACAAACATAAAAAAAAAAAAAAATCCAGACGGGTGGCATTATAAAGTAGCCTGATTGGGTGTATTGTAATGCTTTGCAATATTATACAATTTTCTGTTATTTAGATATGTTACTTAATATCATAAGCACAAATTAATTGCATAACTTAAATGGAAAGTCTAGTCCAGAATTATTATTGTTTAAAAAGATAGTTAATTAGTTCAGTGTTTTTCAACCAGTGTGCCGTGGCACACTAGTGTGCCGTGAGAGATCCTCAGGTGTGCCACGGCAGACTGACAACAGTGTGACATATTTTTTAAACTTTGCTAGTTTTTTACTCCCAGTGCAGGGGTAGTTTGTAGGAGGCATGGCATAACAGCACAATACATACAGTATGTGTGTGTGTGTTTGTGTGTATGTGTATATATATATATATATATATATATATGCTGTATTAGGCTACAATGTGTGATTTTTTTTAAATTTTGGGATGGTGGTGTGCCACAGGATTTTTTAATGTAAAAAAGTGTGCCCCGGCAAAAAAAAAGGTTAAAAATCACTGAATTAGTTTATTACCCATTCCCCAGTTTGCATAACCAACACTGTTATATTAATATACTTTTTTTTTACCTCTGTGATATCTTGTATCTAAGCCTCTGCAGACTGCCCCTTATCTTAGTTCTTTTGACAGACTTGCATTTAGCCAATCAGTGCTCCACAGGAGTGAGCACAATGTTATCTGTATGGCACACATGAGCTAGTGCTGTCTAGCTGTGAAAATCTGCCAAAATGCACTGAATAAGAGGTGACCTTCAAGGGCTTAGATAAATAAGCATATGAGACTACCTAGATTTAGCTTTCAACAAAGAATACAAACAGAACAAAGCACATTTGATGATAAAAGTAAACTGGAAAGTTGTTTAAAATTACATGCTCTATATGAGTCATAAAAGTTTAATTTTGACCAGACTGTCCCTTTAACATAAACTGATTTAAAAATAATTTATGCAACAAACAAAACAAGTTAATATTGGCTAATTTTAGCTTAATATTGGCTTAAAGGGACAGTCTAGTCAAAAATAAACTTTAATTATTCAGATAGGACTTGTAATTTTAATCAACTTTCCAATTTACTTTTATCATCAAATTTGCTTTGTTCTCTTGGTATTCTTATTTAAAACAAAACGTAGGTAGGCTCATATGCTAATTTCTAAGACCTTGAGGGCTGCCTCTTATCAAATGTTTTTTAAATTCCTTTTCACAATAAGAGACTGATAAGTTCATGTGGGTCATATTATAGATAACATTGTGTTAATGCTCAGGGAGTTAGCACAAGTCAATGCTAAATGCAACTCAATAAATTTTATGTAGTCACAGTCATGTGATCAGGGGGCTGTCAGAAGGTTCTTAGATACAAGGTAATCACAGAGGTAAAAAGTATATTAATATAACTGTGTTGGTTATGCAAAACTGGGGAATGGGTAAAAAAGGGATTATCTATCTTTTAAACAATAAAAATTCTATTGTAGACTATCCCTTTAAATTGTAACTGGGTGGTCAGTAAAATCGGCCGGGTTGTGTGCCCATTACATAGGTCCTGGGGAGAACACTGAAATGATAACTGTAGAACAATAGTGATTTTGCCAACATCGTGCCAGTGGCTAGCAGTATCTACTCCAATTAACAAGCCTGGATTATCTCCGCCAAAAAAAAAAGTCAATTAGAGGGTGGAGTTTGACTGTTTGAAAAACAATTGCAGCAAACAAGGTAATAATGCATTCTAAACACTTTTAAACTCATCTATTATGTTAGTATGTTATGTGTTTACTGCCCCTTTAAATTCACACTTCCTTTAATGCCTTCTCAGTTTTTCATCTACATTGCACTACATATCCCAAAATAGCAGCTGCATGAAAGCCTCTTGAGGGCTCTCCGTGCTGTATAACTAAGAATACATCATTTCACCTCCTATTACCCTTGTTATATAATAGAAACACACAATATTGTTTGCTATAATTTACTCTTAAACCAAGTGCGGAATTGTGGTGAAACACCAGGATCAGTATTTATCGTGTAACAGACCCAAGTGAGATTAAAAATTCAAAATGTTATTAAATTCCTTTAAAACTATGTTTGTAGATTTCATTTTATCTGAAGTGTTTATTATCTGCATTCAGCTTACTCATGTGTGGAATTACTTTACCTTTTTTAAACATCTAAAAGGGGCTGTAAAGACGTTTATTTTATTATTATTTTTTGCATTTAAGAGAGACCATTTAAACTGTGTACTTTTTTTTTTTAATGTTTACCTCTGCTGAGCCAAATCAGGTAGCAGGTATGTAGCAGGGTTAGCTTGTGTGATATGATTAATGCACATTTCCATTTATCAGTACAAAATGAATAATACGCATATGTTTGCTATTTTGGTTTTACAATGCATTATTCATTTTATATTGCATTCTCAAAGAGTTTCACGTCCCTGTAAAGCAAGTGATTCTGAGATAATGAGCTTCATCTCAGACAAGGATTTTATAGTTATCCGTACCAGTGCTTGACAAATCTCTTTAATAATTAAAGGGACATAAAACAAGTTGGGATAGAGACAAAATATAATAACATGTACTTTGATTACTTTACCTGCAAATTTATACCGCAGTGCCTCGCCATTAACCCTTTCCTTTAATTTTCCGAATTGTACAACTCCCCCCACACATTTTCTTCTATGGCTGTATCTATATCTACCTTTGATTTGTTAGAATGCAGACCTGCACAGTCATTATCTGCTGGAGCATGCCTAGAAGCAAATAAGCAGCTGTGAAATACAATCCCTGTGTTTCTATAGCTAAACACTGATAAGGGGTGGTGGTGGTGGTGGATCAGACTACTCCAGACAGCATTGCTATTTAAAGGGACACTCAGGTTAAATTACATTTTCATGATTCAGATACAGCTTGTAATTTTAAACAACTTTCCAATTTACTTCCATTAAAAAAAATGTGCACAGTCTTTTATATTTACACTTTTTGAGTCACCAGATCCTACTGAGCATGTGCAAGAATTCACAGACTATACGTATATGCATTTGTGATTGGCTGATTGCTATCACATGGTACAAGGGGAGTGGAAATATACATAACTATTGCATTGTCTTGTTATCTTGCATTTGTTGATTATGCAAATCTAATGTGTTGATTGGTCCTTTAAGTAATTTTTAAAAATATTTTAAAATGACTTTCCAGCATTTTAAAAAAAATGTTTTATGCAAACTTTTTTACTTAATTAGCCCTTTTAGGACACAGATCTCAGCATATTGTATGGCACTTTAAGAGCCAGTAAGAATATTTAGGAGACAGGCATATTTTTAGGAGCCAGACAGTTGGATTTGTATATAGATATATGGAAAATAACCCAAAAAGTTAGGAGCCAGGGGTAAAATTCTAGGAGCCAGTGGCTCCCAGACTCCTGGGTTTGTCAAGCTCTGGTATAGACTATAGCAGTGATGGAGAACCTTGGCAGATGTATCAGAACTACATTTCCCATGATGCTAAACTGGACTGCAGAGGGCCTAAGCATCATGGGAAATGTAGTTCTGAAACATCTGGAGTGCCAAGGTTCTCCTATTGCATTGCTGATATGTACACAATCAGCAAGTGCAAAGGAGGAGACCTTTTTCCCACTTTAGCAGTGAGCTGCGTGGATGATGATTGTGCGCAAATCGAAAGGTGCAGGGTAGAGCAGTAACTTGGAATCACAGCCAAATTCTCCACTAAAAATTACACATCCATGTGCCACACAGTAGCAGCTCGGTTTGTATGCAACACCAATGACGATAATTCTGTATAGGTTCATGGTTCATTGGTGGCCCCTTGGCTTTAGGTTGGACACCCAGTGTGTAAGATTAATCTTTTCTTTAATGTTACAGAGCTATCAAAATGTGATATATAACACAGTTACAAGGTCAATGTGTCCTAGATATGTTGGCATCTTTTTGTGTGTTACTTTATAATTTTCTTAGCTTTGAATACTATACCACGTTATCCATTGTATTGTATTAGAGTGATACCTGTTAAGATATAATAGAAATATATTAATTTCATATTTACAATTTTTTTTTATTTTTTAAAAAAAGCACATGTATAATATCCTAATACAATATAAACAATAACAAAATCCGCTAGAGCATTTAAAGGGACAGTCCAGTCCAAAAAAACTTTCATGATTCAGATAGGGCATGTAATTTTAAACAATTTTCCAATTTACTTTTATCACAAATTTTTCTTTGTTCTCTTGGTATTCTTAGTTGAAAGCTTAACCTAGGAGGTTCATATGCTAATTTCTTATACCTTGAAGGCCGCCTCTTAAGAATGCATTTTAACAGGTTTTTCACCACTAGAGGGTGTTAGTTCATGTTTTTCATATAGATAACTGTGCTTGTGCACGTGAAGTTACCTGCAAGTCTGTCAAAGAACTGAAATAAAGGGGCAGTCTGCAGAGGCTTAGATACAAGATAATCACAGAGGTAAAAAGTGTATTAATATAACTGTGTTGGTTATGCAAAACTAGGGAATGGGTAAAAAAGGGATTATCTATCTTTTAAAACAATAACAATTCTGGTGTAGACTGTCCCTTTAATATTGCTATGTCCTTTTAACTGCTTCTTGGTGTTATACTTAGGTGGCTGGAACCTGTGCAGAACTGAAACCCAGTAGCTATTTGCCAGTTGTAGCAGATTTATTTTTCCAGGCCTGTCTGCGGCGTGCCTTGCGGTTAGCAATTGAAATAGGGTATTAGACTAAATAAAGCAAAACATACTCTTGGGCAACTCCTTAGCTCCAGGAAATACATTGTTAGTATGTTATGCTCTTATGCAGGTGGCAGCCGCACTATTACAGATATAATGTTGGCACTGAAAACTAAAGATTTGTATCACTAATAACAGGTCACTCCGGTCTACATTTTTATTACATCAGCATAGTGATGTGTTTAGTTTTTTTCCAGCCCTAGGCACTAAAAAAGTTTTGTCTTTTAAAGTAGCAAATACCCCCTTGTTGAAATGGCCACTTAGACTGAAAATATGAATACGGTTGTATTCTCTGTAGATAAGCTATGCAAACAGAAGTAGCAGCATACATTAATACTGCAATGGGGGGGAGATATTTATGTATTTGAAATAGTTTATTTCTCTTGTTAAGTGTATCCAGTCCACGGATCATCCATTACTTGTGGGATATTCTCCTTCCCAACAGGAAGTTGCAAGAGGATCACCCACAGCAGAGCTGCTATATAGCTCCTCCCCTCACTGCCATATCCAGTCATTCTCTTGCAACTCTCAACTAAGATGGAGGTCGTAAGAGGACTGTGGTGTTTTATACTTAGTTTATTTCTTCAATCAAAAGTTTGTTATTTTTAAATGGTACCGGAGTGTACTGTTTATCTCAGGCAGTATTTAGAAGAAGGATCTGCCTGCGTTTTCTATGATCTTAGCAGAAGTAACTAAGATCCTTTGCTGTTCTCACATATTCTGAGGAGTGAGGTAACTTCAGAGGGGGAATAGCGTGCAGGTTTTCCTGCAATAAGGTATGTGCAGTTAAAATATTTTTCTAGGGATGGAATTTGCTAGAAAATGCTGCTGATACCGAAGTAATGTAAGTAAAGCCTTAAATGCAGTGATAGCGACTGGTATCAGGCTTATTAATAGAGATACATACTCTTATAAAAGTGTATTTTAAAACGTTTGCTGGCATGTTTAATCGTTTTTTACATATGTTTGGTGATAAAACTTATTGGGGCCTAGTTTTTTTCCACATGGCTGGCTTGAATTTTGCCTAGAAACAGTTCCCTGAGGCTTCCCACTGTTGTAATATGAGTGGGAGGGGCCTATTTTGGCGTTTTTTTGCACAGCAAAAATTACAGACACAGACATCCAGCTTCTTCCTGCATGATCCAGGACTTCTCTGAAGGGCTCAAAAGGCTTCAAAAGTTGTATTGAGGGAGTTAAAAAGCCACAGTAGAGCTGTGGCAGTTGTTGTGACTGTTTAAAAAATGTTTTTATCATTTGTTATTCCGTTTTTGGTATTAAGGGGTTAATCATCCATTTGCAAGTGGGTGCAATGCTCTGCTAACTTATTACATACACTGTAAAAATTTTGTTAGTGTAACTGCATTTTTTCACTGTTATTTCAAAATTTGGGAAAATTTGTGTTTCTTAAAGGTGCAGTAACGTTTTTTATATTGCTTGTAAACTTGTTTTAAAGTGTTTTCCAAGCTTGCTAGTCTCATTGCTAGTCTGTTTAAACATGTCTGACACAGAGGAACCTACTTGTTCATTATGTTTGAAAGCCATGGTGGAGCCCCATAGGAGAATGTGTACTAAATGTATTGATTTCACCTTAAACAGTAAAGATCAGTCTTTATCTATAAAAGAATTATCACCAGAGGGTTCTGTCGAGGGGGAAGTTATGCCGACTAACTCTCCCCACGTGTCAGACCCTTCGCCTCCCGCTCAGGGGACGCACGCTAATATGGCGCCAATTACATCAGGGACGCCCATAGCGATTACCTTGCAGGACATGGCTGCAATCATGAATAATACCCTGTCAGAGGTATTATCTAGATTGCCTGAATTAAGAGGCAAGCGCGAAAGCTCTAGGGTTAGGAGAGATACAGAGCGCGCAAATGCTGTTAGAGCCATGTCTGATACTGCGTCACAGTATGCAGAACATGAGGACGGAGAGCTTCAGTCTGTGGGTGACATCTCTGACTCGGGGAAACCTAATTCAGAGATTTCTAATTTTAAATTTAAGCTTGAGAACCTCCGTGTATTGCTTGGGGAGGTATTAGCTGCTCTGAATGACTGTAACACAGTTGCAATTCCAGAGAAATTGTGTAGGCTGGATAGATACTATGCGGTGCCGGTGTGTACTGACGTTTTTCCTATACCTAAAAGGCTTACAGAAATTATTAGCAAGGAGTGGGATAGACCCGGTGTGCCCTTTTCCCCACCTCCTATATTTAGAAAAATGTTTCCAATAGACGCCACTACACGGGCCTTATGGCAGACGGTCCCTAAGGTGGAGGGAGCAGTTTCTACTTTAGCAAAGCGTACCACTATCCCGGTTGAGGACAGTTGTGCCTTTTCAGATCTAATGGATAAAAAATTGGAGGGTTACCTTAAGAAAATGTTTATTCAACAAGGTTTTATTTTACAGCCCCTTGCATGCATTGCGCCTGTCACTGCTGCGGCGGCATTCTGGTTTGAGGCCCTGGAAGAGGCCATCCAGACAGCTCCATTGAATGAAATTATTGACAAGCTTAGAACGCTTAAGCTAGCTAACTCATTTGTTTCTGATGCCATTGTTCATTTGACTAAACTAACGGCTAAGAATTCCGGATTCGCCATCCAGGCGCTTTGGGCGCTATGGCTTAAATCCTGGTCAGCTGACGTGACTTCAAAGTCTAAATTACTCAACATTCCTTTCAAGGGGCAGACCTTATTCGGGCCTGGCTTGAAGGAAATTATTGCTGACATTACTGGAGGCAAGGGTCATACCCTTCCTCAGGACAGGGCCAAATCAAAGGCCAAACAGTCTAATTTTCGTGCCTTTCGAAATTTCAAGGAAGGAGCAGCATCAACTTCCTCCGCTTCAAAACAAGAGGGAACTGTTGCTCATTCCAGACAGGCCTGGAAACATAACCAGTCCTGGAACAAGGGCAAGCAGGCCAGAAAGCCTGCTGCTGCCCCCAAGACAGCATGAAGGAACGGCCCCCTATCCGGAAACGGATCTAGTGGGGGGCAGACTTTCTCTCTTCGCCCAGGCGTGGGCAAGAGATGTTCAGGATCCCTGGGCGTTGGAGATCATATCTCAGGGATATCTTCTGGACTTAAAAGCTTCTCCTCCACAAGGGAGATTTCATCTTTCAAGGTTATCAGCAAACCAGATAAAGAAAGAGGCATTCCTAAGCTGTGTGCAAGACCTCCTAGTAATGGGAGTGATCCATCCAGTTCCGCGGACGGAACAAGGACATGGATTTTATTCAAATCTGTTTGTGGTTCCCAAGAAAGAGGGAACCTTCAGACCAATCTTGGATCTAAAGATCTTAAACAAATTCCTCAGAGTTCCATCATTCAAAATGGAAACTATTCGGACCATCCTACCCATGATCCAAGAGGGTCAGTACATGACCACAGTGGACTTAAAGGATGCCTACCTTCACATACCGATTCACAAAGATCATCATCGGTTCCTAAGGTTTGCCTTTCTAGACAGGCATTACCAATTTGTAGCTCTTCCCTTCGGGTTGGCCACTGCCCCGAGAATTTTTACAAAGGTTCTGGGCTCACTTCTGGCGGTTCTAAGACCGCGAGGCATAGCGGTGGCTCCGTATCTAGACGACATCCTGATACAGGCGTCAAGCTTTCAAATTGCCAAGTCTCATACAGAGATAGTTCTGGCATTTCTGAGGTCGCATGGGTGGAAAGTGAACGTGGAAAAGAGTTCTCTATCACCACTCACAAGAGTCTCCTTCCTAGGGACTCTTATAGATTCTGTAGAGATGAAAATTTACCTGATGGAGTCCAGGTTATCAAAACTTCTAAATGCTTGCCGTGTCCTTCATTCCATTCCACGCCCGTCAGTGGCTCAGTGCATGGAAGTAATCGGCTTAATGGTAGCGGCAATGGACATAGTGCCATTTGAGCGCCTGCATCTCAGACCGCTGCAATTATGCATGCTAAGTCAGTGGAATGGGGATTACTCAGATTTGTCCCCTCTACTAAATCTGGATCAAGAGACCAGAGATTCTCTTCTCTGGTGGCTTTCTCGGGTCCATCTGTCCAAGGGTATGACCTTTTGCAGGCCAGATTGGACGATTGTAACAACAGATGCCAGCCTTCTAGGTTGGGGCGCAGTCTGGAACTCCCTGAAGGCTCAGGGATCGTGGACTCAGGAGGAGAAACTCCTCCCAATAAATATTCTGGAGTTAAGAGCAATATTCAAGGCTCTTCTAGCTTGGCCTCAGTTAGCAACACTGAGGTTCATCAGATTTCAGTCGGACAACATCACGACTGTGGCTTACATCAACCATCAAGGGGGAACCAGGAGTTCCCTAGCGATGTTAGAAGTCTCAAAGATAATTCGCTGGGCAGAGTCTCACTCTTGCCACCTGTCAGCGATCCACATCCCAGGCGTAGAGAACTGGGAGGCGGATTTTCTAAGTCGTCAGACTTTTCATCCGGGGGAGTGGGAACTCCATCCGGAGGTGTTTGCTCAACTGGTCCATCGTTGGGGCAAACCAGAACTGGATCTCATGGCGTCTCGCCAGAACGCCAAGCTTCCTTGTTACGGATCCAGGTCCAGGGACCCGGGAGTAACGCTGATAGATGTTCTAGCAGCTCCTTGGTTCTTCAACCTGGCCTATGTGTTTCCACCGTTTCCTCTGCTCCCTCGACTGATTGCCAAAATCAAACAGGAGAGAACATCGGTGATTCTGATAGCGCCTGCGTGGACATGTCATCTCTTCCACCATGGACTCTGCCTCTGAGGCAGGACCTTCTAATACAAGGTCCTTTCAGTCATCCAAATCTAATTTCTCTGAGACTGACTGCATGGAGATTGAATGCTTGATTCTATCAAGGCGTGGCTTCTCCGAGTCAGTCATTGATACCTTAATACAGGCTCGGAAGCCTGTCACCAGGAAAATCTACCATAAGATATGCCGTAAATATCTTTATTGGTGTGAATCCAAGAGTTACTCATGGAGTAAGGTTAGGATTCCTAGGATATTGTTCTCCAAGAGGGTTTGGACAAAGGCTTATCAGCTAGTTCTTTAAACCGGGCCATAGAACAAGCTATTGATGCTGCTGTTCGTTCCTGGCAGATTGCTTCTCATTCTGTTTTGCATATGTAACCGTGCCATAGAACAAGCTATTGATGCTGCTGTTCGTTCCTGGCAGACTGCTTCTCATTCTGTTTTGCATATGTAAATATGACCCTGGGGATAGTCTCCCTAAGGGTGATGGGGGAAACCAGACGTGGACTCCTTGCCCAATGTGCTTAGAGGGAGATGGCTGCACCTCACTGACGAGGCCCAAAGGAGGCCGAAACGATCGTCTGGGGTTGTCATGTTCCTTGTTCAGAGGAGAATTGCCTGGTATTTCGGGGCTGGACTGACCATGTTGGCGGGATCAGACTGATATACTACAGGAAAGTTTTCCTCTGTGAAAAGCACAATTGGGCAGAAAGAAGCTACTACCAGGTGGTAACCGGGCCATAGAACAAGCTATTGATGCTGCTGTTCGTTCCTGGCAGACTGCTTCTCATTCTGTTTTGCATAGTTCTTTAAAAGGACAGATCTCTGCTCTGTCTATTCTTTTGCACAAGCGTCTGGCAGAAGTTCCAGACGTCCAGGCATTTTGTCAGGCTTTGGTTAGGATTAAGCCTGTGTTTAAAACTGTTGCTCCCCCGTGGAGCTTAAAGGGACACTGTACCCAAATTTCTTCTTTTGTAATTCAGAAAGAGCATGCAATTTTAAGCAACTTTCTAATTTACTCCTATTATTAATTTTTCTTCGTTCTCTTGCTATCATTATTTGAAAAAGAAGGAATCTAAGCTTTTTTTTTGTTTCAGTACTCTGGACAGCACTTTTTTATTGGTGGATGGATTTATCCACCAATCAGCAAGGACAACCCAGGTTGTTCATCAAAAATGGGCCGGCATCTAAACTTACATTCTTGAATTTCAAATAAAGATACCAAGAGAATGAAGAAAATTTGATAATAGGAGTAAATTAGAAAGTTGCTTAAAATTTCATGCTCAATCTGATTCACGAAAGAAAATTTTTGGGTACATTGTCCCTTTAAACTTGGTTCTTAAAGTTCTTCAGGGAGTTCCGTTTGAACCCCTTCATTCCATTGATATTAAACTTTTATCTTGGAAAGTTCTGTTTTTGATGGCTATTTCCTCGGCTCGAAGAGTCTCTGAGTTATCTGCCTTACATTGTGATTCTCCTTATCTGATTTTTCATTCAGACAAGGTAGTTCTGCGTACCAAACCTGAGTTTTTACCTAAGGTGTTTTCTAACAGGAATATCAATCAAGAGATTGTTGTTCCATCATTGTGTCCTAATCCTTCTTCAAAGAAGGAACGTCTTTTGCATAATCTGGACGTAGTCCGTGCCTTGAAGTTTTACTTACAGGCTACTAAAGATTTTCGTCAAACATCTGCCCTGTTTGTCGTTTACTCTGGACAGAGGAGAGGTCAAAAAGCTTTGGCAACCTCTCTCTCCTTTTGGCTTCGGAGCATAATACGCTTAGCCTATGAGACTGCTGGACAGCAGCCCCCTGAAAGGATTACAGCTCATTCTACTAGAGCTGTGGCTTCCACCTCTGCCTTTAAAAATGAGGCCTCTGTTGAACAGATTTGCAAGGCTGCGACTTGGTCTTCGCTTCACACCTTTTCAAAATTTTACAAATTTGACACTTTTGCTTCTTCGGAGGCTGTTTTTGGGAGAAAGGTTCTACAGGCAGTGGTTCCTTCCGTTTAAGTTCCTGCCTTGTCCCTCCCATCATCCGTGTACTTTAGCTTTGGTATTGGTATCCCACAAGTAATGGATGATCCGTGGACTGGATACACTTAACAAGAGAAAACATAATTTATGCTTACCTGATAAATTTATTTCTCTTGTAGTGTATCCAGTCCACGGCCCGCCCTGTCCTTTTAAGGCAGGTCTAAATTTTAATTAAACTACAGTCACCACTGCACCCTATGGTTTCTCCTTTCTCGTCTTGTTTCGGTCAAATGACTGGATATGGCAGTGAGGGGAGGAGCTATATAGCAGCTCTGCTGTGGGTGATCCTCTTGCAACTTCCTGTTGGGAAGGAGAATATCCCACAAGTAATGGATGATCCGTGGACTGGATACACTACAAGAGAAATAAATTTATCAGGTAAGCATAAATTATGTTTTTAGTAGTTGCCCTCCCCCCTCCATTAGCACTTTAATAGATATTACAGTATTCTCCACAGACAATGTTGCCATCCGGGTGGCATTATGGAGTAGTCGGGTGGGGGCAGTGTAATATTTTCTAATATTATATCATTTTCTGTTATCCAAAGTACAAATTAATTGCATAATTTAACATACATGTATTTAATGATAATTTGTACAATAAAAATGGAACATTTTTAATATTAGCTCATTTTAGCTTAATATTGGTTAAAATGTTAGCCTTGTGGTTGGTAAAATCAGACGGGGGTGCACCCGCTAAAAAAGGTCTTGGGAAGAACACCGTATTATATAACACTAGTACTAAAGCCTGTGTACACGGGCCATTTTTTTCAGAACAGCGGTCCCACCCCTTGCTCTCTCCCCCCTTTCTTTTGCTCTCTCTTCCCCCCTCTCTTTTGCTTTCTTTCCCCCCTCTCTTTTGCTTTCTCTCCCCCCTCTCTTTTGCTTTCTTTCCCCCCTCTCTTTTGCTTTCTCTCCCCCCTCTCCTTTGTTCTCTCTCTCCCCTCTTTTGCTCTCTCTCTCCCCTCTTTTGCTCTCTCTCTCCCCTCTTTGGCTCTCTCCATCCTTTCTTTTGCTCTCTCTCCCCCCTCTTTGGCTCTCCCCCCCTCTTTGGCTCCCCCCCTCTTTGGCTCTCCCCCCCCCTCTTTGGCTCTCTCCCCTCTTTTGCTCTCTCTCCTCTTTGGCTCTCTCTCTCCCCTCTTTGGCTCCCCCCCCCTTTGGCTCTCTCTCCCCCCTCTTTGGCTCTCTCTCCCCCCCTCTTTGGCTCTCCCCCCCCTCTTTTGTTCTCTCCCCCCTCTTTGGCTCTCCCCCCCCCTCTTTGGCTCTCCCCCCCCCCCCTCTTTGGCTCTGCCCCCCCTCTTTGGCTCTCTCTCCCCCCTCTTTGTCTCTCTCCCCTCTTTTGCTCTCCTCTTTGGCTCTCTTTCCTCTTTGGCTCTCTCTCTCCCCCCTCTTTGGCTCTCCCCCCCTTTAGCTCTCTCCCCCCCCCCTTTGGCTCTCTCCCCCCCCCCCTCTTTGGCTCTCTCTCCCCCCTCTTTGGCTCTCTCTCCCCCCTCTTTGGCTCTCTCTCCCCCCTCTTTGGCTCTCTCTCCTTTTTGGCTCTTTTTCCTCTTTGGCTCTCTCTCTCCCCCCTCTTTGGCTCTCCCCCCCTTCTCTTTGGCTCTCCCCCCCTCTCTTTGGCTCTCTTCCCCCCCTTCTCTTTGGCTCTCTCTCCCCCCCCCCTTCTCTTTGGCTCTCTCTCCCCCCCTTCTCTTTGGCTCTCTGCCCCCCCCCTTCTCTTTGGCTCTCTGCCCCCCCCCTTCTCTTTGGCTCTCTGCCCCCCCTTCTCTTTGGCTCTCTGCCCCCCCTTCTCTTTGGCTCTCTGCCCCCCCCTTCTCTTTGGCTCTCTGCCCCCCCCTTCTCTTTGGCTCTCTGCCCCCCCTTCTCTTTGGCTCTCTGCCCCCCCCCCTTCTCTTTGGCTCTCTGCCCCCCCCGCGTTCTCTTTGGCTCTCTGCCCCCCCCGCCTTCTCTTTGGCTCTCTGCCCCCCCCCGCCTTCTCTTTGGCTCTCTGTCCCCCCCCTTCTCTTTGGCTCTCTGCCCCCCCTTCTCTTTGGCTCTCTGCCCCCCCTTCTCTTTGGCTCTCTGCCCCCCCCTTCTCTTTGGCTCTCTGCCCCCCCCCCTTCTCTTTGGCTCTCTGCCCCCCCCTTCTCTTTGGCTCTCTGCCCCCCCCCTTCTCCTTGGCTCTCTACCCCCCCTTCTCCTTGGCTCTCTGCCCCCCCCCCTTCTCTTTGGCTCTCTGCCCCCCCCCCTTCTCTTTGGCTCTCTGCCCCCCCCTTCTCTTTGGCTCTCTGCCCCCCCCTTCTCTTTGGCTCTCTGCCCCCCCCCCTTCTCTTTGGCTCTCTGCCCCCCCCCCCCCCCCCTTCTCTTTGGCTCTCTGCCCCCCCCCCCCCTTCTATTTGGCTCTCTGCCCCCCCCCCTTCTCTTTGGCTCTCTGCCCCCCCCCCCCTCCTGCTCCCTCTCTGGCTCTGTCTTCGCGGGACCCCGCCCGGCCACGCCCCATCGCGGCAACACCCGCCGGCCACGCCCCTCGCGACGCCCGGCCACGCCCCTCGCGACGCTCCCGTCGGCCACAAACAGCTGTGAGGTCTGGGGAGCGCGTTGCCGCTTCTCACGCAGCAGACCTCACAGCTGTTGAGTAGCTTGCGCTCCCTATCTCACAGCTGCTTGTATGCTGTGTACCTCGCGCTCCCAATCTGTCAGCTGTCAGCTATGCCGAGGTGCGCGAGTAATACAAGTAATAAATAAAAGATTTGGAGAGCGTAGGAGTGGGAAGTCACTCGCAATAGAATTACTCCTCAAAATGTGCTGCCCTAGGCCATAGTTGGCCCAGACCAAAAATATGCCTCAGTATTTTCATATCATCATAACAAGATCATGGCAGGTATTCAGACCAGAGGGAACCAGTGGTAAACTTTCCTTTTTGTATAAACAGATCTGGAATGTTTGCGATATTTAAGATGGAGTTTTTTTAGAGTTTAATTCATGAGTTGTAATGAAGATACGCTTTAAGTTTTTAATGTAGTGCTGAAATTCAAATACCCCATGCTCCGGCCGCCACTTTTTAAATATGTAAGCCCCCAAAACTGTCCTTTTGCTTCTCTGTTTTTTTGTTTCAAAATCGCGTCAGAGGCACACTGGGTGTGATCACGCTATTGAACTAAATGTAGCGCCGACCGCTTTACCCAGCGCAGGAGCGTGCTACATTTCAATTGCGAGAATGGGCACTCTGTGATTAGACAGCTCACCTGTGATGTGGTTTAAAAAAAAAAAAAAAATGAAGAGCAAAAGAGGCTGGTGAGGAAGATATGGTAAGTACTGTTTTTTGGGGTGAGTTAAATCTTTAAAATCCCTTTTTTAAAAAAAAAAAAAAAAAAAAAGGTATCATTAGGTTAATGTTACATAATTCTGAACATGGTGCAGAGTTATGTAATTAAAGTGTCAGTAAACTTTAAAAATAATGTTATATAATTCTGCACATAGTGCAGAATTATATAGCATTATATTAGCCAAACATTATAAATCATAATGTACCCTATTAATTTTTTTTAAAAAAAACACTGTTTTACAGACCCGCTCTCTGTACTCTGCTGAGCGGGTGTGTTATATTTACCCTGACAGCAGGAGCGAGCTGCACTTAGTCTTATGGCGCGGTCGGGCCGGGCTGTGACTATACAGCTGGCCCGATGCGCTGAGTAAATATAACAGACCCGCTCAGCAGAGTACACAGAGCGGGTCTGTAAAACAGCGTTTTTTAAAAAAAAATTAATAGAGTACATTATGATTTATAATGTTTGGCTAATATAATGTTATATAATTCTGCACTATGTGCAGAATTATATAACATTATTTTTAAAGTTTACTGTCCCTTTAAGTAACATTCATTTTTACATTTTACAGTCCCTTTAAATTTCACTGAGAGGTACTGCATCGCAAGTGGTGTCATCCTGCAGTTGTGGACTGGCAAATGATGCTATACACATATACCAGTGCTGACTGTCCCAGTGGCCATTTTTAGTCACTGGAGCTTTGCCAGTCTAGAATTTACTTTAAAATGTACACATAGACATATGCCACAGCGCAGAAAGAAAATTTAATAATGCATTAGCGTATTTACTTAGTATTGCTGCCTTATGTCCCTTTAAAGTGAATGTCAATTTTGATGCTAAAGTGCCTGGTTTTTAAAAATTCAATTAAAAACAGGGGCACTTTAATTCATCAAAATTTACATTTCACTCCTGTTCAGAAAAAAAACTTACCTTTTAAACTTCACAGCAGCTCCAGCTTCCTCCGCCCGTCGCAAAGCCTCTTCCTGGGTCTAAAATGAGGAATTCCTCCAATCACGGCGTTGAATCAGACACTGATTCCCCCCGGGGGGAAGCCGTGATTGGAGGATGACCTATCCATCATTTCTGACGTCAGAAATGACTTGCAACGACCGGAGGAAGCTGGAGCTGCTGTGAAGATTAAAAGGTAAGTTTTTTTTTCTCAATGTAAATTTTAATGAATTAAAGTACCCCTGTTTTTAATTGAATTTTTAAACACCGGGCACTTTAGCATCAAAATTGACATTCACTTTAATATAATGATATAAGCTTTCCATAACCCTTAAAGGCAGCTGCATAGGTTACTGTAGTCTATTTTTTTTTCTGGGTGTGAGAATATCTTATGTTCAAACACAAGACACTTTTGTAAGGTTTACCCAAGAGAGTGATAGGACTTCAGCACTATCAGACTTCCTTACTCATGTATCTAGTGATTACTTCCATCTGGAAGGTCAGAGGAGAACATCTGGATTGCTGCTTCAGACATGAGAACTAATCCGGAGGCTGGAGGAGGGCGGCAATAAATTGATATTAGTGCCAAACTTTGTTTTACATAGATGTGTGGATTGTGTGATTTGACTTTTTCTCTCTTGTCCTTGGCAGTGTGCTCTGTAACTGCTTTGAACTCCTCTGCCACTGACGGTTTATCCTCCAGCCTATGTCTGCAAGACTGCAACAAACATGTTGTGCCATCTGCTGAAAATTGAATAATATAGATTAACTTGTTTAAGCTTCTTAGATTTTTTACATCTTTTTCCGGCTCTGTCTTCTACATTTAGGCTTAAAATGGCATTAAATTATAAGCACAGAGAAACCAGATAATATTGTGTATCTTGCACGTTGATCAGTGTTCTTCAGATTGGTCTTTAGGACACTTATCAGGATTTACAGAGATCTGTTTCAGGAGTCAATACAATTGGCTGAGGCATCGATTACCCACTAGAGCCTAAAGGGACAGTCTACTCCAGAATTTGTATTGATTAGAAAGATAGATAATCCCTTTATTACCCATTCCCCAGTTTTGCATAACTAAAACTGTTATATTAATACACTTTTTACCACTGTGATTACCTTGTATCTAAGCCTCTGCAGGCTGCCCCCGAATTTCAGTTTATTTGGCAGACTTGCATTTTAGCCAATCATTGTTGACTCATGCATAACTCTGTGGGAGTGAGCACAATGTTATCTATATGACACATGAACTAGCACTATCTAGCTGTGAAAAGCTTATAAAATACACTTAGATAAGAGGCAGCCTCCAAGTGCTTAGAAATCAGCCTTTGAGCCTACCTAGGTTTAGCATTCAACAAAGAATACCAAGAGAACAAAGCAAATTTGATGATAAAAGTAAGCTGGAAAGTTGTTTAAAATTGCATGCCCTGTCTGAATCAGGAAAGTTTAATTTTGACTTTACTGTCCCTTTAAATATTTAAGAAATAAATCAAACACTAGTCTTCAAAACATACCACCATGTTGTAACCTAGTTTTTCTCCCTATGTTTATAAGCTTTTTTTATCTTATCTCATCTGCTGAAACCATCTAGGGACAGTTATAAATAACCTACTAAAGTAACAATGTGTGTAAAACATGAAACTTTATTAAAGCTTCATAGAGCCATGATCAAATATGATAACTAGCAAATAGAGCTGATGCGTTTCGGTTCAGGTAATAATCTCACGTTGTTTAAAGTCCCTTTTTAAAAATTGTGTGTGTTTTTTTAAAATAATATATCCTGCTGTTATGTAAGTGTATAAATCAGTATCACACTGTGTTATATAAAAGCCTTTAAAATGAACGGCCCGATTCTCTAACGTTTTTTAGTTTGGGTAAATCCATATAAGATGTCCGTACTGCGAAGTCCCTTAAATTATTTTACAAAGGAAAATTTGAACTTGAGCTCTGTTTATTCTGCTAAGGGAGATTCTGGATGTGAAGGAGAAGCACATGCACTACAATATAATGCTAAAAAAAATTGGCTTGATTTTAAGCAGGCTTTAAGAGAGATAAAGGGGCAGTAAAGTAAAAATTAAACTTAAATGGATTGGATAGAGCATGAAATTTTAAGCAACTTTGCAATTTACTTATACTATCAAATTTGCTTTGATCTCTTGTTATCCTTTGTTAAAGAGTAATCATTGGCGAGCTCAGCAGCATGCACGTGCCTTTAGCTATCTGGCAGCAGTGTTTGTTACAATGTTTATAGCAATGTTATACATTGTTGCAAATCCTGCTGCCATAGAATGCTAAAGAAATGTGCATGCTCCTTTTACTCCTATCAGCCTACCTAGATTTACTTTTTAACAGAAGATACCAAGAAAACAAAGTTTGATAATAGAAGTAATTTGGAAAGTTGTTTAAATTGTATGTTCTATCTGAATCATTAAAGTTTAACTTTCCTTTTAAATGGAGATACAGTTTTAAGGGACTTTCCAATATACTTTCATTATCAAATTGTGTCTTTTTATATGCACACTTTCTGAGGCACCAGCTGCTATTGAGCATGTGCAAAAGTTCAAAGTATATGCAAGTCTAATTCACTGATGGCTTTCACATGATACAGGGGACAGGGAAATGGAAGGAAATGTTGAAATTTGCCAGAAAGAAACTACAATGATATCCCATTGTATTTTTATTATGAATTTGTTAATTATGCAATTCTACAGGACATTTTTTTGTTTGTTTTAAATTCATTAAAGTCTATGTGATACCCTTAGCGAGGGCTGTAGCATGCTGGGCTGTCTGGACATCTCGAGTGACAATTTTTGCCCTGGCAGTGAATGCCACAAACATTTTGCTGTCTGCACCTTTGTTATGGAATCTAAACCTATGTGCCCCTTGTCTCATTCAGCCAAAACATTTATCAACACTTCTTCATAACTCACCAAGCTGCTTTGTTTGAGAAGAAGGGAGAGCAGTATGTACAAACATTATAAACACTGTTCCCATATAGTGCGCAAAACGTGTACGGTTCTGAGCCTTCCTTGATTAGTTCTTCAAAAAAAGATGCGAAGAGAACAGAGTAAATATGATGATAAATGTAAACTGTATTTTCTTCTGTTATGTGTGATCAGTCCACGGGTCATCATTACTTCTGGGATATTATCTGCTCCCCTACAGGAAGTGCAAGAGGATTCACCCAGCAGAGTTGCTATATAGCTCCTCCCCTCTACGTCACCTCCAGTCATTCTCTTGCACCCAAAGACTAGATAGGAGGTGTGAGAGGACTATGGTGATTATACTTAGTTTTTAGAACTTCAATCAAAAGTTTGTTATTTTACAATAGCACCGGAGCGTGTTATTACCTCTCTGGCAGAGTTTGAAGAAGAATCTACCAGAGTTTTTCTTATGATTTTAACCGGAGTAGTTAAGATCATATTGCTGTTTCTCGGCCATCTGAGGGAGGTAAAAACTTCAGATCAGGGGACAGCGGGCAGTTGAATCTGCATTGAGGTATGTAGCAGTTTTTATTTTCTGAATGGAATTGATGAAGAAATCCTGCCATACCGTTATAATGAACATGTATGTATACTCTACACTTTAGTATTCTGGGGATGGTATTTCACCGGAATTACTCTGTAAAAGTACATTAAACCTTTTATTAGGTATTTTTCATGTTAAACGTTTTTGCTGGAATGTAGAATCGTTTGCATTAATGAGGTACTGAGTGAATAAGTATTTGGGCATTATTTTTCCACTTGGCAGTTTGCTTGTGTTAATTATGACAGTTTCGTTTCTCTCTCACTGCTGTGTGTGAGAGGGAGGGGCCGTTTTTGGCGCTCTTTGCTACGCATCAAAAATTTCCAGTCAGTTTTTCTGCATGATCCGGTTCATCTCTAACAGAACTCAGGGGTCTTCAAACTTCTTTGAAGGGAGGTAGATTCTCTCAGCAGAGCTGTGAGACTTATATAGTGACTGTGATTTAAAACGTTGCTCTGTAATTTTTATGTTTAAAATTTAATTAGTGTTATTTTACTAATGGGAACAAACCTTTGCTAAAAAGTTGTGTTGTTTGTTAAGAGTGATGCTATAACTGTTTTTCAGTTCATTATTTCAACTGTCATTTAATCGTTTAGTGCTTCTTGAGGCACAGTACGTTTTTATTAAATAAAATTGTAACCGAGTTGCATGTTTATTGCTAGTGTGTTAAACATGTCTGATTCAGAGGAAGATACCTGTGTCATTTGTTCCAATGCCAAGGTGGAGCCCAATAGAAATTTATGTACTAACTGTATTGATGCTACCTTAAATAAAAGCCAATCTGTACAAATTGAACAAATTTCACCAAACAGCGAGGGGAGAGTTATGCCGACTAACTCGCCTCACGTGTCAGTACCTGCATCTCCCGCCCGGGAGGTGCGTGATATTATGGCGCCTAGTACATCTGGGCAGCCATTACAGATAACATTACAAGATATGGCTACTGTTATGACTGAAGTTTTGGCTAAATTACCAGAACTAAGAGGCAAGCGTGATCACTCTGGGGTGAGAACAGAGTGCGCTGATAATTCTAGGGCCATGTCTGATACTGCGTCACAGCTTGCAGAGCATGAGGACGGAGAGCTTCATTCTGTAGGTGACGGTTCTGATCCAAACAGATGGGATTCAGATATTTCAAATTTTAAATTTAAATTGGAAAACCTCCGTGTATTACTAGGGGAGGTCTTAGCAGCTCTCAACGATTGTAACGCTGTTGCAATACCAGAGAAAATGTGTAGGTTGGATAAATACTTTGCGGTACCGGCGAGTACTGACGTTTTTCCTATACCTAAGAGATTAACTGAAATTGTTACTAAGGAGTGGGATAGACCCGGTGTGCCGTTCTCACCCCCTCCAATATTTAGAAAGATGTTTCCAATAGACGCCACCACACGGGACTTATGGCAAACGGTCCCTAAGGTGGAGGGAGCAGTTTCTACTTTAGCTAAGCGTACCACTATCCCGGTGGAGGATAGCTGTGCTTTTTCAGATCCTATGGATAAAAAATTAGAGGGTTACCTTAAGAAAATGTTTGTTCAACAAGGGTTTATATTACAACCCCTTGCATGCATCGCGCCGATCACGGCTGCGGCAGCATTTTGGATTGAGTCTCTGGAAGAGAACCTTAGTTCAGCTACGCTGGACGACATTACGGACAGGCTTAGAGTCCTTAAACTAGCTAATTCATTCATTTCGGAGGCCGTAGTACATTTAACCAAACTTACGGCTAAGAATTCAGGATTCGCCATTCAGGCACGCAGGGCGCTGTGGCTAAAATCCTGGTCGGCTGATGTAACTTCTAAGTCCAAATTACTTAATATACCTTTCAAGGGGCAAACTTTATTTGGGCCCGGTTTGAAAGAAATTATTGCTGACATTACAGGAGGTAAGGGCCACGCTCTACCTCAAGACAAAGCCAAAGCTAAGGCTAGACAGTCTAATTTTCGTCCCTTTCGGAATTTCAAAGCAGGAGCAGCGCCAACTTCCACTGCACCAAAACAGGGAGGAGCTGTTGCTCGTTACAGACAAGGCTGGAAGCCTAACCAGTCCTGGAACAAGGGCAAGCAGGCCAGTAAACCTGCTGCTGCTCCAAAGACAGCATGAACCGAGGGCCCCCGATCCGGGACCGGATCTAGTGGGGGGCAGACTCTCTCTCTTCGCCCAGGCTTGGGCAAGAGATGTCCAGGATCCCTGGGCGCTAGAGATCATATCTCAGGGATACCTTCTAGACTTCAAATTCTCTCCCCCAAGAGGGAGATTTCATCTGTCAAGGTTGTCAACAAACCAAATAAAGAAGGACGCGTTTCTACGCTGTGTACAAGATCTATTATTAATGGGAGTGATCCATCCGGTTCCGCGGTCGGAACAAGGACAAGGGTTTTACTCAAACCTGTTTGTGGTTCCCAAAAAAGAGGGAACTTTCAGGCCAATCTTGGATTTAAAGATCCTAAACAAATTCCTAAGAGTTCCATCGTTCAAAATGGAAACTATTCGGACAATCTTACCCATGATCCAAGAGGGTCAGTACATGACCACAGTGGATTTAAAGGATGCTTACCTTCACATACCGATTCACAAAGATCATTACCGGTATCTAAGGTTTGCCTTCTTAAACAGGCATTATCAGTTTGTAGCCCTTCCATTCGGATTGGCTACGGCTCCAAGAATCTTTACAAAGGTTCTGGGTGCCCTTCTGGCGGTACTAAGACCGCGAGGAATTTCGGTAGCTCCGTACCTAGACGACATTCTGATACAAGCTTCAAGCTTTCAAACTGCCAAGTCTCATACAGAGTTAGTTCTGGCATTTCTAAGGTCGCATGGATGGAAAGTGAACGAAAAGAAGAGTTCTCTCTTTCCTCTCACAAGAGTTCCATTCTTGGGGACTCTTATAGATTCTGTAGAAATGAAGATTTATCTGACAGAAGACAGATTAACAAAGCTTCTAAATGCATGCCGTGTCCTTCATTCCATTCAACTCCCGTCAGTAGCTCAATGCATGGAGGTGATCGGCTTAATTGTAGCAGCAATGGACATAGTTCCCTTTGCACGCCTACATCTCAGACCGCTGCAATTGTGCATGCTGAGTCAGTGGAATGGGGATTACTCAGATTTGTCCCCCACTCTGAATCTGGATCAAGAGACCAGAAACTCTCTTCTATGGTGGCTTTCTCGGCCACATCTGTCCAGGGGGATGCCGTTCAGCAGGCCGGACTGGACAATTGTAACAACAGACGCCAGCCTTCTAGGTTGGGGCGCTGTCTGGAATTCTCTGAAGGCTCAGGGACAATGGAGTCAGGAGGAAAGTCTCCTGCCAATAAACATTCTGGAATTGAGAGCAGTTCTCAATGCCCTTCTAGCTTGGCCCCAGTTAAAGACTCGGGGGTTCATCAGGTTTCAGTCGGACAACATCACGACTGTAGCTTACATCAACCATCAAGGAGGGACAAGAAGCTCCCTAGCAATGATAGAAGTATCAAAGATAATTCGCTGGGCAGAGTCTCACTCTTGCCACCTGTCAGCAATCCACATCCCGGGAGTGGAGAACTGGGAGGCGGATTTCTTGAGTCGCCAGACTCTTCATCCGGGGGAGTGGGAACTTCATCCGGAGGTCTTTGCCCAAATACTTCAACGTTGGGGCAAACCAGAGATAGATCTCATGGCGTCTCGCCAGAACGCCAAACTTCCTCGCTACGGATCCAGATCCAGGGATCCGGGAGCGGTTCTGATAGATGCTTTGACAGCACCTTGGAACTTCAGGATGGCTTATGTGTTTCCACCCTTCCCACTGCTTCCTCGATTGATTGCCAAAATCAAACAGGAGAGAGCATCAGTGATTCTAATAGCGCCTGCATGGCCGCGCAGGACTTGGTATGCAGATCTAGTGGACATGTCATCCTGTCCGCCTTGGTCTCTACCTCTAAGACAGGACCTTCTGATTCAGGGTCCATTCAAACATCAAAGTCTAACTTCTCTGAAGCTGACTGCTTGGAAATTGAACGCTTGATTTTATCAAGACGTGGTTTTTCTGAGTCGGTTATTGATACCCTGATACAGGCTAGGAAGCCTGTTACCAGAAAGATTTACCATAAAATATGGCGTAAATACCTATACTGGTGTGAATCCAAAGATTACTCCTGGAGTAAGGTTAGGATTCCTAGGATATTGTCTTTTCTACAAGAAGGTTTAGAAAAGGGTTTATCGGCTAGCTCATTAAAGGGACAGATCTCAGCTCTGTCCATCTTGTTACACAGGCGTCTGTCAGAAAATTCAGACATCCAGGCCTTTTGTCAGGCTTTAACTAGGATCAAGCCTGTGTTTAAAACTGTTGCTCCGCCATGGAGTTTAAACTTAGTTCTTAACGTTTTACAGGGTGTTCCGTTTGAACCCCTTCATTCCATTGATATAAAATTGTTATCTTGGAAAGTTCTATTTTTAATGGCTATTTCCTCGGCTCGAAGAGTCTCTGAGTTATCAGCCCTACATTGTGATTCTCCTTATCTGATCTTTCACTCAGACAAGGTAGTTCTGCGTACTAAACCTGGGTTCTTACCTAAGGTAGTCTCTAACAGGAATATCAATCAAGAGATTGTTGTTCCATCCTTGTGTCCAAATCCTTCTTCAAAGAAGGAACGTCTTCTACACAATCTGGATGTAGTTCGTGCCCTCAAGTTCTACTTGCAGGCAACTAAAGATTTTCGCCAAACTTCTTCCCTGTTTGTCGTTTATTCTGGACAGAGGAGAGGTCAAAAAGCTTCTGCTACCTCTCTCTCTTTTTGGCTTCGTAGCATAATACGTTTAGCCTATGAGACTGCTGGACAGCAGCCTCCTGAAAGAATTACAGCTCATTCCACTAGAGCTGTGGCTTCCACTTGGGCCTTTAAGAATGAGGCCTCTGTTGAACAGATTTGCAAGGCTGCAACTTGGTCTTCGCTTCATACTTTTTCCAAATTTTACAAATTTGACACTTTTGCTTCTTCGGAGGCTATTTTTGGGAGAAAGGTTCTTCAGGCAGTGGTTCCTTCTGTATAATGAGCCTGCCTATCCCTCCCGTCATCCGTGTACTTTTGCTTTGGTATTGGTATCCCAGAAGTAATGATGACCCGTGGACTGATCACACATAACAGAAGAAAACATAATTTATGCTTACCTGATAAATTCCTTTCTTCTGTTGTGTGATCAGTCCACGGCCCGCCCTGTTTTTTAAGGCAGGTACATATTTTTTAAATTATAATTCAGTCACCACTACACCCTTGGTTTCTCCTTTCTCGTTGGTCTTTGGTCGAATGACTGGAGGTGACGTAGAGGGGAGGAGCTATATAGCAACTCTGCTGGGTGAATCCTCTTGCACTTCCTGTAGGGGAGCAGATAATATCCCAGAAGTAATGATGACCCGTGGACTGATCACACAACAGAAGAAAGGAATTTATCAGGTAAGCATAAATTATGTTATTTTATAAGTTGCGATCTCTATCTAAATCATGAAAGTGTATTATCTCTTTAAAAAATTAACTATAATTTATTTTTATGCAAGTTATTTTATGCCAGCACTCTTTCCTAATAAATGCAGTACAGCAGATAAGTAATAGGTTTCTACAAATTATGGGCATTATACTCATATGCTAAATCACTTGAAAGTGATGCAGCATAACTGTAAAAAAATATAAGAAAATATCCCCTGTACATCTCTATGTACAAAAAGGAAGATATTTTACCTTAAAGTATATTCAGCTCATCAGAGTAAGTGGTTTGTGATCTACTAAAAAAAATAATAAAAAAAAAATAAGACAATCACGCTTTGTTTTAATGTAATCTCCTGAAATTGCACTGAAATCTCCCAAGATTTGAAAGTAAACTTCCTTAAACTGAGTACGGATATAACAGATAACAGATATTCACGCAGTTGCAAGTACTAGTACGAGTATTGTGATTGGTTGCTTAAAGTCTCTTTAAAATGAGATGTGGCTACTGAGGAAAATTTGAGGTAAAATATCTTCCTTTATACATAGAAATGTCAGTGATATTTTCTACTCCACCTTTTACAGATATGCTACATTATTTTCAAGTGATTCAACATTTGGATATCATGTGCCTTTAATGCACTAAGACATTGCAGTTGACGCTGAACTTTGGGTCTCTTCTCAATAAAGCACAATAGTTATTTGCATAGAGGCCTATTTATCATATGTCTGTCGGACCTGGTCCGACAGTGCGGATCAGGTCCGACAGACATCGCTGAATGCGGAGAGCAATACGCTCTCCGCATTCAGCATTGCACCAGCAGCTCTTGTGACCTGCTGGTGCAATGCCGCCGAAGACTCTGAAGACTCGCCAGAAACACGTGGCGTCAAGCTCTGTACGGAACTTGATAGATAGGCCCCTTAGTGTTTATATTTTATAGAGATGTGATACATTGCTTAGTTGTTTCCATAGTGCTGATGTAACCTATAAACCTCTTGATAGATTTCTGCCTGGTGTATTAAAGGTTAGATACTGAGAATAATTTAAATCAGGAAGTGCAGAGTCCACAGGACTAGAACAAATGGGTTCAGGCCAATATTCATAAGATTAGTAGCTTTACTTGTTTGTATTTATTTTTTTATATTAAAGGGACAGTATACACCAATTTTCATGTTACTGCATGTAATAGACACTACTATAAAGAATAAAATGCACCTATAATGATATAAAAATCTAGTTTAAAGCTATTTAAAAACTTACTTAGAAGCTCTCAGTTTAGCTCTGTTGAAAAGGTAAGTGGAAAGCCCACTGCAAGTGGGAAATAAGACACTCCCCCCTCCCCCTTCTTTTGCATATGAAAAGACCCTTTACACAAACAGGAGCAAGCTGGAGAAGGTAGCTGACGGTATTCTCCTAAAACTTTGGTGCTTGGTTAGGAGTCTGAAAATCAGAGCAATGTTATTTAAAAATAAGCAAAATTATAAAAAAAATTTTTTAAACTTTATGGGCTATATAAATAGATCATCTACAAAACATTTATGCAAAGAAAAAATAAGTGTATAATGTCCCTTTAAGTAAACAAGACAAAAGTCTACATTACAAAATAGGCAAGATATGCAAATTGTGAACTCTACGAAGATCATAGGGGACAGTATAGCAGCTCATTTATACCTTTTTTTAATTGACCATAGCAAAAGGAGATACGATAAGCATACTCAAGTAGTTTTTCAAGGGGTATGTCTGTGGGATGCAAAACAGTGCAAGTTTTATTAACTAAAAACTAAACTTTTTTTTGTATGTAAATCTTTTGTAATTTAGTACTTAAAAGAACATTATCAAATTTGCTTCTTTCTCTTGTTATGCTTTGCTGAAGGAACAGCATTGCACTACTGACAGCTAGCTGAACACATGTAGATAGCCAATCACAAAAGACAAATATGTGCAGGCACCAATCAGCAGCTAACTTCCACTAGTGTAGGATATTTGCGTATTCTTTTTCAACAACGGATTTCAAGAGAATGAAGCACATTCGAAAATAGTGAATTTAAAAGTCTCTTAAAATGACATGCTCTATCTGAATCATGCAAGTGCAAGTTTAATTTTGATTTTCCTATCCCTTTAAATCACGGCTTAAAGGGACATAAAACCCATAGTTGTTCTTTTTGATTGAGATAGAGCATACAATTTTAAACAGCTTTCCATTTTATTTCTGTTATCAATTATGCTTCATGTTTTTGGTTTCATTTGTTGACGAAGCTGCAATTCACTACTGGGAGCTAGCTGAACACCTCAGATGAGCCAATGAAAGAGGCATAGATGTGCAGCCATCAATCAGCATTGTTGCTTCTGATCCTACCTAGGTATGCTTTTCAACAAAGGATACCAACAGAACAAAGCACAATAGATAATAGATGTAAATTGGAAAGTTGTTTAAAATTGTATTCTCTATCTGAATCTGAAGTGTAATTTTGACTTTACTGTCCCTTTAAACTAAATAAAGCTTATATTAAAATTTATATCCTGCCATTTTTTTTTTTTAAAAGCATGACTTTCAATTACACTTCCACCGGCCCTGGGTTGCATGTAACAGCCCCATGAGAATGTAAAATGTCATATTGGAGTTTCTTACTTTCTGTGGTGGACGGCTACAGTTCCAACTTACATAAAAAGAAGACTTTTTAAAATCTATTACCTTTTTTTTTAATTTCTGGCACTAGAGTTTTCCTGTGCTGAAAAAATAAATAAAACATTCAAACAACCTTTTGCTTTATGCTTATGAGGTAAGATGTCCAAATATGGCTGCTTGTTTTGTCTAATGTATATTTGCTTAGCTTCCTTTAGTGAACGGCTTTTTTTTTGTTTTGCACATACAGTGCTTGCTGGGATACAATGACAAATGTGTTTGCGCCCTCCTCCCGCTGTTAATATTCACTACACAGGTGTAGTATGTTTGAAAGTAAGTGACCCATTTATCAGCTGTTGGCACCAAAAGGTTTGTCAAAACTGTTGTTGGTTAAGATCAAAGCGATGTGGGCGCCATAATACACGATGAAGTGAGGAGAGTAAAAAAAGGACGTTAGCTGAAACACAAGGCCATTTCTACCCGCTCTTCTACAGGTGTATTCCCATGTGTTGGACAGGTGTGGAGATTCTTCAAAGCAACAGCTATTGTTTGTATTGTGACATGTAGGTATTTCCAAAACATAGTACTGTAAAGAGATCAAGAATGTAAAAATGTTACAGATTCTTTGTTGTGATGTTAAAGGGACAGTATACACTCATTTTCATATAACTGCATGTAATAGACACTACTATAAAAAATAAGATGCACAGATACTGATATAAAAATCCAGTATAAAACTGTTTAAAAACTTACTTAGAAGCTCTCAGTTTAGCTCTGTTTAAAGGGTAGTTGGAAAGCCCACTTGAAGTTGGATATAAGACACTCCCCCCTCCCCCTTCTTTTGCATATGAAAAGACCCTTTACACAAACGGGAGCAAGCTGGAGGAGGTAGCTGACGGTATTCTCATAAAACTTTGGGGCTTGGTTAGGAGTCTGAAAATCAGAGCAATGTTATTAAAAAATAAGCAAAACTATACATTTAAAAAAACAAAACTTTATGGGCTATATGAATAGACCATCTACAAAATATTTATGCAAAAAAAAAAAGAGTGTTTAATGTCCCTTTAAAAGGACATGAAAGTCAATATTAAAGTTTCATAGTTCACATAGAGCATGTCATTTTAAGAGACTATTTTTAAACTTACTCCATTACCTTGTTATGTTTTGTAAAACGAAAAAGCATACCTAGGTAGGCTACTGAGAGCTAGCTGGTTATTGGTGGCTAAATACACATTCCTCTTATCATTAGCTCACCAGGTGTGTTCAACTAGGTCCCAGTGTGTACACTGTGAGCTCTTGCACGTGCTCAGTAGAAGAAGGAGCCTCAGAATAATGTACATATAAAAAGAATGAAGACAAATTGATAATGGAATAAATTGGAAAATTTGTATGCTCTATCTGAATCATGAACGTTTTTAATTTTGAGTTTAGTGTCCCTTTAAAATAAACTCCAGAGTGGCATTGCAGTACTACTGCTGGATGTGACTGCTGAACCAATCAGGGGTGGCGTATGTGTATAGACCAGCTCCTTCGGCCATGTTCAGATCAGGATCATGTCTATTTGTGCATTTACCTGTTTGAGACTGGTTCTTTTCAAGCCCCAGTACAATATTACAGCCTATTTAAAGGGACAGTCTACCATAGAATTGTTATTGTTTTAAAAGATAGATAATCCCTTTATTACCCATTCCCCAGTTTTGCATAACCAACACAGTTATATTAATGCACTTTTTACCTCTGTGATTACCTTGTATCTAGGAACCTTCTTCCAGCCCCCTGATCACATGACTGTGACTGTTTATTATCTATTGTCTTAAATTTAGCATTGTTTTGTGCTAAATCTTAAATAACCCCCTGTGCCTGAACACAGTGTTATCTATATGGCCCACATGTACTTTCTGTCTCTTTGTGTTGAAAAGAGATTTAAAAAGCCTGTGATAAGAGGCAGCCATCAAAGGCTTAGACATTAGAATATGAGCCTACCTATGTTTAGTTTAAACTAAGAATACCAAGAGAAAAAAGAAAATTTGATGATAAAAGTAAATTGGAAAGTTGATTAAAATTAAAAAGTCCTATCTGAATAATGAAAGTTTAATTTATACTAGACTGTCCCTTTAATTCCCTTTAATTTCTCCAGTTGTAAAAAACAGACTAGTTTGGTTTCAAACGGCTTTTTAATTCTTTATGAAACCGCAGTCTCAGATTCTAAATGACTGCATTACCTGTAAATAGGATCATATATTATTTGATGCAGAGCTTGTTACATGCTGCACTGGGGAATTAGTGATCAAAACAAGAGCTTTCTCTCCATTGGTAACAAATATTTAAAGCTTCCAGGCAAAAATACAGAATGTGTAAGGTCAGCTTATGTGATTTCTGATAGAATTGCATGTTTTTTTACTAGGGGTTTGGATTAAAGGGACATGAAAGCCCCAGATGTTTCTTTTATAATTCAGATAGAGCATATGATTTTAAACAACTTTCCGATTTACTAATTATTATCATATTTGCTTAATTCTCTTGATATCCTTTATTAAAGGAGCAGCAATGCACGACTGGGAGCTAGCTGAACATATAAGGTGAGCCAATGATAGAGGCATATATGTGCTGCCACTAATTAGCAGCTCACTCCCATTAGTGCACTGCTGCTTCTGAGCCTAGTACCTAGGTATGCTTTTCAACAGAAAATACCAAGAGAAAGAAGTAATAGGTATAAATAGGAAAGTTGGCTAAAATGCCATGCTCTGTCTGAATTATAAAAGAAAACTTTTAGATTTCATATTCCATTTTAAAGTAACCTTTTTTATTTTTAATGTTAACCCCAAGTGCCACTATTGGAAGGTATGTTTTTTATGTTGTAATCTTATGATTGAGTTGGCTTTATTATATTACATACGAATTAGGGAAGAAAGAATGTTCTCCTCTTAGTGAACAAAAGATTCCATGAATGATTTATCAAAGGGACAGAGTTCTAAAGTTAAAGGGACATGAAACCCAATTTTTTTATTTCATGATTCAGATTGAGCTTCTGATTTTAAACAACTTTCCAATTTACCTCTATTATCTCATTTGTTTTGTTCTCTTTATATCCTTTGAAGAAAATGATATCTAGGTAGACTCAGGATTGGTGATTGGTGGCTGCACATATATGCTTCATGTTATTGGCTCACCCAGTGCATTAACTGGCTCTCATTAGTACATTGCTGCTTCTTCAACAAAGAGTACCAAGAGAATGAAACAAATTAGACAATGGAAGTAAATTAGAAAGTTGTTTAAAATCACAAGCTCTATCTGAATAATAAAAGAATAATGATGGGTTTAATGTCCCTTTAAAGGGATAGGAAAGTTTTAAAGGGACAGTCTAGACCAAAATAAACTTTCATGATTCAGATAGAGCATGTCATTTTAAACAATTTTCCAATTTACTTTTATCACCAATTTTGCTTTGTTCTTTTGGTATTCTTAGTTGAAAGCTTAACCTAGGAAGTTCATAAGCTAATTTCTTAGACCTTGAAGGCCACCTCTTTTCAGAATGCATTTTAACAGTTTTTCACCACTAGAGGGTGTTAGTTCACGTATTTCATATAAATAACACACTGCTCGTGCACGTGAAATTTTCTGGTAGCAGGCACTGATTGGCTAAACTGAAAGTCTGTCAAAAGAACTGAAACAAAGGGGCAGTTTGCAGAGGCTTAGATACAAGGTAATCACAGAGGTTAAAAGTATATTAATATAACTGTGTTGGTTATGCAAAACTGGGGAATGGGTAATAAAGGGATTATCTATCTTTTAAAACAATAAAAATTCTGGTGTAGACTGTCCCTTTAAATTCATGTTTGAGTTTACTTTGTTGAAAACACCCAACATTTTGTTTGTTCCTTCCTACAGTATTTAATATCTCCTCCGTTAACACACTACACGTGCAGTTAGACATATCTACACATAGCTGTACGCTGATATGTGCACACAGCAGGGCCGGCTCAAGATATTGTGCTTCATTGGTCAGAGAATGAAATGACACCACCCACAGTTGTAACATTACTGATTAGCATATCAACCTACTAGCCTGGTCGCTGACCTTACTAAGCTTACCTACCTGCATACAACCAATGCTTATGCACAATTGCGCAATAGGTGGGAAAGAAGTTAGGGAAGAGATGCACTTGTTCCATCTTGAATGTCGCCCCAGACCGGTTCTGTGTTTTTGTGCATGATGAGATTATGCTGCTGGGAGACAGAGGATAGGAGTGGTCTGGGTCTGACAGTGGCTAACTTAGACACTGAAGCAGGGGCGTAACTAGCAGTGATGCGAGGGTCGCCATTGCGACCGGGCCCATCACGTCCCTCTCACAGGGGGCCCCAAAACTTCAGGTTATATAAAAAAAAATGTAATTACTATTTTAATTTCCAACCAAATAAAACTTGATTGTAATTTCCAGGGCAAGCACTGCAGCACAATTTTACACCGTCACACACACCGTCTTCTTTATTTTATGTTTGTGTGACCTGCCGCCGGCTGCCCCAGGAACTTTCCATTTTGGCCTGCCGCGCATAGGCTAGAGAGTCTGCCTCTTCCCTCCCTCCTGACTGGCTGCACGTGTATTTGAATCATCTTGTGGCTGCACGTGCAGTCAGTAGGAGTCGTCGTTGAGTCTGCTAGTGTGGCGGTGGCGGCAGAAGTGACTTAGTTAGAAGCTATGGAGAGACAAGAGAGACATCTCTAGTGGCAGCCACGGTAAGCTCAGGCTGAGGGGGCGGGGCGCGGGGGCCATTGGTCGCAGGTGGGCCGTGACACTGTGTCATGTTATGGCACCACACGGGTTATATGGGGTTAATATGTAGACTGGTGGGATGGCTTAAAGTGTGACAAAATTGTTTGTGGGGGTAGAAGATAGACATAAGAGCGGCAAACAGGTGACACGTTTAATAGCTAATAGGGGATACAACTAAAAGCTTTCAGGACACTGAGGTCCCTTGTCAGGCCTTATTAGAATGCCTAAGGAAGGGACCTCAGTGTCCTGAAAGCTTTCAGTTGTATCCAATAAAGTTATACCTGTTTGTATGTCGCTCTTATTTACTTACAAAAGGATTTTACTCAATGTCATTAATGCTTATGTAGGGCTAACAAAACAGGTCTTCAATTTTATTCTATAATGGGCAACTAATAATTGTTGGTATTAAATCTCGCCAGCATAGATAAAGCTCATGCAAACCTTTTTATTTTTCTTTAAAGTATATTGTTATTTACAATACAAGGATACATTTATAATAAAGTTATGTTCATTATTTCCCACTATTTATATTACTGCACTTATGTCTATTTTTATGCCATTTTGTTTTTTGCATACCTGCCTGCATGTGTTATGAATTCCTCATCATTTTAGTATGTTAGGTATACTTGTGTATGTATATGTGTTTTTTCTGTGCATGTGTGTCTGTGTGTGTGTGTGTGTGTGTGTTTGTGTGCTTGAGTGTGTGAATGTATGAATGTATGAGTAAGTGCGTGTGTGTGCTTGTGTGAGTATGTATGTATGTCTTTGGGTGTACATGTGTGTGTGTGTGTGTGTATGTATATATATGTATGTGTGTTTGTCTCTTGGCTACAAAATTAGGACAGTTCCATTTTTTATTTACATCATAGTGCTGTTTCATAGTATGGCCTTTGCAATGGATTTGTTATAAAGATGTTAAAAAACAAAAAAAGGAAAATATATATTAAAATAAAAAAATAAAGAGAAAAATGTTTTCTTTTTTTTTTTAAAGAGGGATAAATAATATAATATATATTTTTTAAATTATAATATAGCATATATATATATATGTGTATATATATATATATATATATATATATATATATTTTGCAAGTTGGGGGGGCCCTTCATGGATTCTTGCACCGGGGCCCTGAGGCTTCTAGTTACGCCTCTGCACTGAAGTGCTGCCTCTTGTAAAGTGCTGCCTGGGTCCATTGGACCCACTTGGTCCCATGTTTGAGCCGGCCCTGGCACACAGTAGTAAGCATATGTACTCATACACACTGAATCAGTTACATACTTACAGTAAGTAACATAGCGTAGGTAAGCTAATATAGAGGAGGTAACAGGGAACTGACCAATCCAATAAATGAGTTGTCAGCCAATGAGATTTGTATTAGAGGGAGAGGCCAGCAAATGAAAAGATAGAGTACCTTAAGGAGCCAGTCTGTCTCAGGTGTACCAGTGAGCCAATGTATAAGAGTTAACTGTATTCAACGCATCTGCAGGAATTCCTTTTCAAACGGGTTGGACTCTCCCCCTACACTGGGAGATTGGTTTCTGTTGCTGCCTCTTGTGTACAAAGCTGCACTATACCCAGTACTGTAGTCTTGAAATTACAAAATAAAAGCTTAAAGGCTCTTTGAAAACTATTGAATACAGTTTGTAGCACGTTAAAGTGGGGAATATGTTACAGTACAATTGATTTATCCTGGGGTAAATGGCTAGTATGCATGGTGGTGTTTCTGTATGCTGTGTAAAAGGTACTAGCTCAGTTTGTCAGCAATCTCCTTTAATAATGCCCATAATAAAAGCAAGGTATTATAGTTAAAGGGATACTAAACCCACTTTTGTTCTTTCCTGATTCAAATAGAGCATGAAATTTTAAGCAACTTTCTAATTTACTCCTATTATCAATTTTTTCTTCGTTCTCGTGCTATCTTTATTTAAAAAGCAGGAATTTAAAGCTTAGGAGACGGTCCATTTTTGGTTGAGAACCTGGGTTACACTTGATTATTGGTGGCTAAATGTAGCCACCAATAAGCAAGCGCTACCAAAGTGCTGTGAACCTAAAATGGGCCGGCTCCTAAACTTTACATTCCTGCTTTATAAATGGAGAACGAAGAACAAAGGATAATAGGAGTAAATTAGAAAGTTGCTTAAAATTGCATGCTCTATCTGAATCCGGAAAAAAACAAAATTGGGTTTAGTATCCCTTTAAAGGCTTGTTTCTAGTTTACTAAAAGGGGTTTAGAGATGAGAATCCCAAGGGATCAATTTGGAACGTAGATGACCTGCCAGAGATCTGTGTATTTGTGGTTGTTCCCTAAGAGAGGATTTGGTGTGTTAGTAACTATGCAGTTCAGATTCCTCAGTCTCAGAACAGAGAATGCCGGCAGCCTCTCATATCCTTTTTATCCAGCGTCACTAACAAATGCACGGCTCTCTAGCTTTCCCATTCCTATCAGACTTCTCCATACAAAGTAATACATTTAGCGAATGCCAGAGGTTTGCAGAAATGTAATTTCAGTAGCTGCAACAGGAGAGACTTGTAAAGCAATTCACTTTAATTGTTATTGATTCTATTTCAATTTTCCCTTTTTGAAATGTGATTTTATTAATCTCCAGTGCGCTGGTCGCATAAACATTCTCTTATATGCAGCTTGCAATATTTATGTTTATATTAAAGGCACATTCTACAAGTGGCTTGGCCATTCAATCAATTGAGTATATTAAAATTCATTAGAAGAGAGATATGAAAAACTTTGGGTGGTTTTTGGTTAGGACCTCATATTATAGACCTTCCAATCCATTAGTAGCAATGTGCACACTGCTATCATGTAGTGTTAAAGAAACATGCACACTTGAGCCTATCTAGGTATGCTCTTCAACAAAGCATACCAAAAGAACAAATAAGGGGTTGATAACAATCGTTTAGACAAATTTTGATTAATTATTTTTCTACTAAATTTACCAAGTTTGAAAAAATGTAAGTAAATTGGATTATTTTTTTAGTTATATGCTCTATGAAGATCACAAAAGATTAAATCTTATGTCCTTAAAATTAAATCTTCATGTTAACTTTAAGCTTACGTTTCTGACCAGTATTTTTGTACTAAAATATTTTATACAGATTTCTAAACTATGGTACTCCATGGTAAATGTTAAAAAATATAACCGTAATAGTTTGTGTATTTTAATGACTTCCCAGATCCTGTGCCTCCCAGCCCTGCCCCCATGGAACAAAGCTCCACCCCCTAGCTGTACAAATAACCTTCACTGGCTTTAAAATTAGATCTGGAACCTTCTCTGCATTTTGTAGAACTGTGTCAAGTCTTTGCTAAGTAATCATAAATACGAAATACTGGGTGTATCAGTTAAAATACATTTATTTTTAAAAATATTTCTTTACAAGTAAAAATACATTTCATTATCTTCTATATTTTTCCTATTTCAATTGAGACTAAATGATCTATTTATTTATTTTTTGACATAACTGACTGATTATCTCCATGAGTAAACTGTAAAACACTTCTAGAGGGAATAACTTCTTCCTGGCATTGAGTCATACAAATCTAATCCAAATCTAATCATTCTTGATAGTCACTTTTTTCAATGACTTATTAACTGACCGATTGTGACTTTTTCTAACTTTAATGATAAAGACTCAAAACAAGCATTAATCACAATCTGCTTCAATGAAGATATAGTGGCCGATTTATCAACCCCTGAATGCAGCCATATGCAGCTGTTTTCACGCGAGTCAGAAACAGGAGTTAAGAAGCAGCGGTCTTAAGAACGCTTGCTACTTAGTTCGTCCGCCACCTCTGAGGCGGCGGACAGCAATCAGCCCAATCGAGTTCTTCCAAACATGTTCATTTAAAAAGATTGTACACATTTTATTAAAGGGACAGTTTACTCAAAACATTTCTCCCCTTTAATTTGTTCCCAATGATCCACTTTACCTGCTGGAGTGGATTAACTTGTTTACAAGTATTTCAATTACCCTTATAATGGCATTTGAAATAGTTTATTTAGCTTGTGGTATCCCCACCCATCCTGAAAGTTTTTGGCTACCAGGACAAGCTGTGTTAACACAGCCAGTAGAAGAAATTACACTCTCAGTGGGTTATAGAAGAGATCAAGTAATAAAATGTTAGTTTTCCATTGTTCTCTCCAAGTATTGGTGATTGGTTTATGGACAGATATAAGATAAAGAAGCAGGTATATGTATACAATGTGATAAAGTAATGAGATCTGATTATACCTATAAGCTCAACCCATTTTATTAGGTTGTGGCTTCAAAACACAAAATCAGCTAATTCATATACACAAATAAGGCTTAAAGGGCCATAATACCCAAATGTTTAAACACTTGAAAGTGATGCAGCATAGCTGTAAAAAAGAAAGATATTTTACCTCAAAAGTTCCTCAGTAGCCACCTCCCATTGTAAAGGATTTCTAAGCAGCATTTTAGTGTGTCTGTCCTGGGACATCTGAAGGGATGAGCATCGTGCACTCTCATATTATTTCACCAATCAGGTAAAGGAAGCTTACTATGAATTCTCATGAGAGTTAAGTCAAATCTCATGAGATCACAGTAAGAGTTCATGACCTCAGCACTGCTGATGCTGATTGGCTGCTGTTCATTTCTTCTTCATTTTTTTTTTTTTTTTTACCTGCAGCTGGGAGCAGGTGAAGTATAACTTTTTACACAGAACTTACTCTGCTGAGCTGAGGAGATTGTGAGGTAAAATATCTTCCTTTTTTACATAGAGATGCTCAGGTGATATTTTCCTGTCAGCTTTTTACAGTTATACTGCATCAGTTTCAAGTGATTTAGCATATATGAGTATTATGTCCCTTTAAAAAAAGCAAATTGCATACATTTTATACTCTGCAGCTGGTAAAAAAAAGTAATTGGAAACACATTAAGGGAAAAAACTATTTTATAGTATACTGTCCCTTTAATGGAAGAAAATCTGAAAACGTTATTTAAAATTGCAAGTTCTATCTGAAACATGAAAGTTTAATTTGGACTTTAGTGTCCATTTAAGTAGTTTCACAGAGTTACAGTTTGTTTAATACCTCTTTAAAATCCTGAGAAATAATCTGGACTTTATCAGGAAACTGGAACACCACATTTTTTTGGAATTGCTTTTTATCCTTGAGAATAAACAGACAGCAAGATGTACTGGAGGTTTTGTTACTGCATAACATCTAGTTAGTGCAAACATAAATGTTTCTCTTTGATTACTTATGGTGTGGCACAAAAGAGAATGACAATTTTAAACAACTTTCCAATTTACTTCAATTAACAAAATTTGCACAGTCTTTAATATTTACACTTTTTGAGCCATCAGCTCCTACTGGGCATGTGCAAGAATTCACAGAATAAACGTATATGCATTTGTGATTGGCTGATGGCTGTCACATGGTACAGGGGGAGAGGAAATATACAAAACTTTCAAATTTGTCAGAACAAAATCTACTACTCATTTGAAGTTCAGACTAGGGGGCCGATTTATTAAGGGGCGGGCGAACCTGATTCGCTATGGTGAATCATGTCTGCCCGACATTGCTAAATGCCGACAGCATATGCTGTCGGCATTTATCATTGCACAAGCATTTCTAGTGAAATGCTTGTGCAATGCACCCCCTGCACATTCGTGGCCAATAGCAGGGGGTGTCAATCATCCTGATCGGATCGGGATGAATGCTGTCTGCCACCTCAGAGGTGGTGAATGAGTTAAGGAGCAGTGCTCTTGAAGGCTCGCACGGAAACAGCTGCATTCACAGCTTAATAAATCGTCCCCTAAGTGCTATTTCATTGTCTTTTTATCATACATTTTGTTGATTATTCAAATCTACTGTATTTACGTGTCCTTTAATACAGATTCAGGTATTTGGAAGTGTTTCAAGGTCAGATGGAATTCTGCTCTAGTTGTTAGGATTGGAACACATCTGAGTCGCATATATATAACTATAGATGGCTCTTGGAAGTAAATAGAAAATGATTTGCTGCAACCTGGAATCATAAGCAGAGCTTTTTGCTTGTTGAACTTATTTCGTGACCACGGTTTCTGTAATTACATTCTCAGTTTGCTGGCTGGAATCTTGCTCTTTCTCTGCAGTCTTTTAATACTTGAATAGTCTCCAAGGCTGCAAATTTGGATCCCAGCCACTCTACTTGTGTCTTGGAAGTTATAAGAGATTGAAGACATTCAACGCATCTCTAGAGTCTTAAGACTTCTGTAAGGAGGGAAATCTGTGGTTTAAAGAAGCAGGCAAAGCATTTCTATCATGTGTATTTATAGGAAGAAAAATGAACGGACCATCATAGTAAGAACAGTATTCTCCACAGAAAATGTTGCCAGCCAGGTGGAGTTATGCAGTAGATGGGTGGAGGCGGTGTAATATTTTCTATTATATAATATAATTTTTTGCTATCCAAAGCACAAATTAATTGCATAATTTAACATAAATGTATTTAATGATAAATTATGCAATAAAAAAATGAACATTTTTAATATTAGCTAATTTTAGCTTAAATGAATAGTTTAGTCAAAATTAAACTTTCATGATTCAGATAGAGCATGCAATTTTAAGCAACTTTCTAATTTACTCCTATTATACATTTTTCTTTGTTTTCTTGCTATCTTTATTTTAATGTAAATTTAGGAGCCAGCCCATTTTTGGTTCAGAACCTGGGTAGCACTTGCTGATTGGTGGTTACATTTAGACACCAATCAGAAAGTGCTACCCAGGTGCTGAACCAAAAATGGTCCGGCTTCTAAATTTACATTCAAATAAAGATAGCAAGAGAACAAAGACAAATTGATAATAGGAGTAAATTAGATAGGTGCTTAAAATTGCATGCTCTATCTGAATCACGAAAGTTTAATTTTGACTAGACTATCCTATATAATAAATGGCCAAGTATGTTTGTCAGATGCAGTCATGCGCAGTAGAGACTGCACGTGACAAACATACCTGACCATTTGGATCCTGACACTCAGCACAAGGCTGAAGCGGAGTGTCAGGGAGCGTGGCCGACGGGAGCATTGCGATGGGGGCATGGCCGGGCATCGCTAGGGGCGTGACTGGGCTTCGCAAGGGGCGTGGCCGGGCGGGTGTCGCCGCGATGGGCGTGGCTTGGCGGGGTGCCGCGATGGGAGCGTGGCCAGAGAGGCAAAGGCTTTCAAAGAAGACAGAGCCAGAGAGGGAGCAGGAGAGGGGGGGGGGGGAGAAGGGCCAAAGAGGGAGAGAGAGAGCCAAAGAGGAGAGAGAGAGCCAAATAGGAGAGAGAGAGCAAAAGAGGGGGAGAGAGAGCCAAAGAGGGGGGAGAGAGAGCCAGAGAGGGGGGGGAGCCAAAGGGGGGGGGAGAGAGAGAGAGACAAAGAGGAGAGAGAGCCAAAGAGGGGGGAGAGAGAGCCAAAAAAGGGGGGGGGAGCCAAAGAGGGGGGGGGGAGAGAGCCAAAGAGGGGGAAGAGAACAAAAGAGGGGAGAGAGAGAGCCAAAGAGGGGGGGAGAGAGAGCCAAAGAGGGGGGGGAGAGAGCCAAAGGGGGGGGGCCAAAGAGGGGAAAGAGAGAGAGCCAAAGAGGAAAGAGAGCAAAAGAGGAGAGAGAGCCAAAGAGGGGGGAGAGAGCCAAAGAGGGGGGGGGGAGAGAGCCAAGGGGGAGAGAGAGCCAAAGAGGGGAGGGGGAGAGAACAAAAGAGGGGGAGAGAGAGCGCAAAAGAATGGAGGGAGAGAGCAAAAGAGGGTAGAGAGAGAGCAAAGGAGAGGGGGGAGAGAAAGCAAAAGAGAGGGGGGAAGAGAGAGCAAAAGAGAGGGGGGAGAGAGCAATGGGTGGGACCGCTGTACTGCAAAAAATGGCCCGTGTACACGGGCTTTAGTACTAGTTCCTTTAATATTGGCTAAAATTTTAGCCGGGTTGTCAATAAAATCACCCAGGTGGTGCACCCGCTAAAAGGGTCCTGGGTAGAACAATGGAGAAAAAAGACATGATTTAATGTGTTGTTGCATGTAATTTTAGCAATAGCAAAGCTATGTGTTTAACTCCCTGCAAATAGGGCTAGCTAAAATATAAATTAGTGCTGCAGAGAATGCAGATACTGCCGTTAACCCATTCAGCAGTGTCAGTCGCACAGCTGGGTCGTGCAAAGGGCTAAACACACAGGGCTAGAGTTATTACAATCTGAAAGTCCCTATGGGTTGCAAGGCTCCCTCATTTGAGCCTGCAGCTAATACTTATGATATTTAGGAAGCAGGATAGGGAGTCGGCATTAAATATGGGGTACAAATGTGCCCCACAATTTGCAATAAAATGTGGAGAGGCTCAGAACATGTGAACCCTGTCTATCCGTAAATTAATAAATTTAGCCCATAGACTTGTAGTGTTGCTAGTATTTACATTACAGCATGTCATTTTTTCATTATAATGACTTTTTAAACGCAAGCTAAATAGGTTGTTGCATGAAAAATGCAATATGAAATAATAAAAAAAAATTCCAGGACCCCCCCCCCCAGAAAAATACATACAGTGTCTCCCTCTTTTGTTTTAGAATGCAGATAGAGAAATAATCTTAAAGGGATATTCTAGGTATATTTTTCTTTAGTACATCTGAAAGAGGTAATTTTAAAATGTATTACTGCTTTTTAAGTAAACATTCTTGGGCTGAATAAACCTGCTTTCTTGTCAGGTTTGATGTATGTTCCTTTCCACCAATTGAACTGTGGGAGTTGTCCTTATCTGTCAGTGTAAACTAGTATCAGATATATACAGGTGGCCCTCATTTTACAACGGTTCAATTTACACCGTTTCAGAATAACAACCTTTTTTTCCAGTCATGTGACTGCTATTGAAAAGCATTGAGAAGCAGTGCATTTATTAAAATAGCCAGTAGGTGGAGCTGTCTGCTTGTGTTGCAGTAAAGCCAAGCAAGCTGAAATTAATCAGTTTAACCAGACCTGAGCTATCGAGCAGATTTCAAAGGAACAAGATCTTCCTGTTTATAACTCAGTCCAGATTGGAATTCATAGAAAGAACTGTTTGCAGAGAAATGCAAGTGAAGTGTGTGTTGTGTGATTATTTTATTAGGTTTATAATGCTGTCTAGCATTTAAAGTCTTCATTTCAAAGCTTTTAAAATAATGTAGGTGTTACTTATGACAATTTTGAGAGGGGCCTGGAACCTATCTCCCTCACTTCCCATTGACTTACATTATAAACTGGGTTTCAATTTACAACGGTTTTGATTTACAACCATTCCTTCTGGAACCTAACCCCGGGTAAACTGAGGGCTACCTGTACATACTTAAAGGGACATTAAACAAAAACATCACCAATCTGTGCATGTTCATTGCTTCTGTCAGAAGATGCAGAAATATGTGCATTCAATGGTGGCAGCATCCAGTATAAAGATGTGAAACTTCACATCTTGAAGCAGTACCTGTACGGGGTTAAAAATATACTTTAAAGGGATGTTGAACAGTCTGTTTTATTGCTGTACAAAAAACACACCAAGCAGTGGCTTATAATTAAAGGGACAGTACACTGTAAAATTGTTTTTATATTAATGTATTTTCAATGACTTATATTAGCTGCAGAGTATAAAATGTATGAGAGTCCATTTTCAGGTTTATTTGTGTATATGAAGAAGCTGATTTTGTGCTTTTAAACCACAGCCTATTACAATGGTTTGAGCTTCAGGTAAAATCACATCTCATTATGTTATCATTTTGTGTACACACACTTGCTTTCTTATCTTATATTTGGCTGAAAAACTAAAGCTCAATACATAGAGAGAACAATGGAAATTTATAATTTTATTACTTAAAGGTACACTGAACCCAATTTTTTTCTATCGTGATTCAGATAGAGCATGCAATTTTAAGCAACTTTCTAATTTACTCCTATTATCAAATTCTTTTCATTCTCTTGGTATCTTTATTTGAAATGCAAGAATGTAAGTTTAGATGCTGGCCCATTTTTGGTGAATACACTGTATTGTTCTTGCTGATTGGTGGTTAAATTCACCTACCAATAAACAAGTGCTTTCCATG